>NC_059275.1:8757484-8777484 GCF_017591435.1 Portunus trituberculatus
AGACTTTTATAGCTTATGATTACTTCTGTGCATGATTCAAGTACCGTTTAATTTTCTGGATGCTATTACAAAACTTTTTAAAGCTTATGATGATTATTTTCCGTCGTAATTCGAGGATCCTTTTTATCTTCTATAGACGCTATTACGAGACTGCATTGAGTGATGGTTAGATCTAGTGTATGATCTCTGTGATTCTTCTCTACGTTTATTTATCATGAAAAGGATTGTTAGTGACGCTACAAACAACATCTTTCTTATAATGACAAGACGCATCAGTTTAATGTATATACAAACCCACCCATCCATCCACTCCCACCCACCCACGCAGTCACAATCACTCATCCACCCACCCACTCACTCACGCAGTCACAGTCATCCACCCACCCACTCACTCACGCAGTCACAGTCATCCACCCACCCACTCACCCACGCAGTCACAGTCATCCCCACCACGCAGACTCACCCACACAATCACATTCATTTACCCACCCATCCACCCACGCAGTCACAGTCATTCACTCACCCACCCACCCTGTCAGTCATCCACGCACACTCACACTCACCCATCCAACCACCTATCCACGCACACTCACCTACAGTCAGTCACCTACACACCCATCCACGCAGTCAGTCACTCACAGACTCACCCACCCAACCACGTACCCATCCACCTGCTCACACAGTCACAGTCACTCATCCACTCACCCACCCCCCTCACCCAAGCAGTCACACTCACCCATCCACGCATTAACAGTCACTCATCCAATCACCCACCCAGGCAGTCACAGTCACTCAACCATGCACACCAACCCACTCAGGCAGTCACAGTAACCCATCCACGCACACCCACCCACCCACACAGTCACAGTAACTCACCTACCCATCCACACCCACCCAAGCACAGTTACAGTCACCGCCTCTTCCTACAACACACAAGCAGGTCAGCTCTCAGCGGAAGCCAGCACTTGTCGACTATTACTGCTCGCCACACTCTCACCTCCCCTTCCCGCCCAGACACCCCCCTTTCCAATACTCCTGCTTACCTATATACACCGCCCACCGCCCCTCCTCTCTCTCTGACAAGGTTCCCGAAAGCCAGAGAGAGAGAGAGAGAGAGAGAGAGAGAGGAGGGTGACTCCAGTAAATATTAATATGAAAGCTTCAGGTTTAAGAGTATAAGAAAATTAACAGTATAATGAATTTTCTTAGGTTAGTCTATAAGCTTATACTAAAACGTACCTTTTTTCTTTAACCAAGGGGAACAATTGATTAAAAAAGGAGACTGTACCCTAGTAAGTATAATTGTAGATATCTAAACAGCACGCATATATCATCACATCACCAACTTGAGCCTTTATGACGCAAAGCACAATTTTTCGCCTCAGCATTGCGGCAAACCCATGCAAAACAAAACAGAAGAAGAAAAAATTTAATAGTCTCCCGTAAAGTTTCAGGATAGAGAGTGCTCCTAACTTACCTAGCTAGTCGTAAAGAATGTAATTATTTTAACGGTTACTATTATATACTGCCATTACTGCTGCTATCGCCAGTATCACTGTCGCCACTACTACTACTACCACTATGATAACTGAACGCTACTATCACAACCAACATGGCACCGCTACCACAAATACACTACATATTTTGCACATCACCGCTCGAGTCTCATTCAACATAGTATTAGAAGAGTTACACAGCTGAATGGTGGGCTTACTGGAGGAAAAAGAATAAAACTCTACGCTGCTTTGTCAGTTACTAGGTATTATAAGTTTGAGTATATACTGCGCTGGTTCGTTTTTGGGTGACCGGTGACACGATACGGCTGTGAAGTTTGTGTTTTATAAAGCTTGTTCACTGCTACGTGTCCAGTGATCAGGTGTCTAGAACATGGTCCAAACTTCATGTATTTAGCTACGTTTTATTTATTACTTTTGTACTACGAAATGATTTACTTCCATTCAGTCTCCCTTCATCATCTCTGTTAAGAACTTTGTAATCCATCCAATTTTACTTTTTCTGTTGATTTTATGGGGGTAGAGAGATTAATTAAGCAATCATTTTTAGTTTTCTTGGGTAGTAACAGTCCAGGTCTCATTTTTCACCTAAGTTATCTAATCCTCTTAAGCATTTTCATAAGAGCATCATAACAAATATTTAACTTTTACACACGTTCTTTTGTCATTATTTTCGTCGCACATTTATCATTATATGTTGCTGCCTCATCTATACGCTCTTTTTTTTATTTACTTATCTTATTGTATATCATCCTATTCCTCTTTCTTCCTTTGCCTTCATTTTCTCTCAACGAGTATTCCCACATTCCCATTCTCCCATTTTAAATATAACCACGCCTGAGTTTCATTCACTATGCAGGAGTAACTAGATATTTCTCTACTCAGTCTCCATACACACTAATGCACCATTCTTAAGTTACATACAGCTTTACAATCCACAAATATGTAATTATCGTATACATGAACTAATTTCCTTATCAATTCCTAGAGTACAGTAGTATAAGTATTTCTCTCCATTACCTTCATTCTTATTTAGTTATTCAGCAGGGCACCAGTCTCACCAATCACTCTTACTTATCAGTGCACCAGTCTCACCAATCACTCTTATTTAAGCAGTGCACCAGTCTCACCAATCACTCTTATTTAAACAGTGCACCAGTCTCACCAATCACTCTTATTTAAACAGTGCACCAGTCTCACCAATCACTCTTATTTAAACAGTGCACCAGTCTCACCAATCACTTTTATTTAAGCAGTGCACCAGTCTCACCAATCACTCTTATTTAAGCAGTGCACCAGTCTCACCACTCACTCTTATTTAAACAGTGCACCAGTCTCACCAATCACTCTTATTTAAGCAGTGCACCAGTCTCACCAATCACTCTTATTTAAGCAGTGCACCAGTCTCACCACTCACTCTTATTTAAACAGTGCACCAGTCTCACCACTCACTCTTATTTAAACAGTGCACCAGTCTCACCAATCACTCTTATTTAAGCAGTGCACCAGTCTCACCAGTCACTTATTTAAGCAGTGCACCAGTCTCACCAATCACTCTTATTTAAACAGTGCACCAGTCTCACCAATCACTCTTATTTAAGCAGTGCACCAGTCTCACCAATCACTCTTATTTAAACAGTGCACCAGTCTCACCAGTCACTCTTATTTAAGCAGTGCACCAGTCTCACCAATCACTTATTTAAGCAGTGCACCAGTCTCACTAGTCACTCTTATTTAAGCAGTGCACCAGTCTCACCAATCACTTATTTATGCAGTGCACCAGTCTCACCAACCACTCTTGTTTAGCATAGCACCAGTCTCACCAATCAACCTTATTTAAGCAGTGCACCAGTCTCACCAATCACTCTTACTTATCAGTGCACCAGTCTCACCAATCACTCTTATTTAAGCATTGCACCAGTCTCACTAATCACTCTTATTTAGCATTCCACCAGTCTCACCAATCACTTGTTTAGCATTGCACCAGTCTCACCAATCACTCTTATTTAAGCAGTGCACCAGTCTCACCAACCACTCTTGTTTAGCAGTGTGCACCAGTCTCACCAATCACTCTTATTTAAGCAGTGCACCAGTCTCACCAATCACTCTTATTTAAGCAGTGCACCAGTCTCACCAATCACTCTTATTCAAGTAGTGCACCAGTCTCACCAATCACTCTTATTTAAGTAGTGCACCAGTCTCACCAATCACTCTTATTTAAGTAGTGCACCAGTCTTATCAATTACTCTTATTCAAGCAGTGCACTTCTCACCAGTCACTCTTATCTATTAGTTCACCACGTCATGTTATATACAGTTTCAGGATTCATATATTAGTAGCAAGCATAAATCTGACAATAATTCTAAATGTAGAAGGCAAAAAAGAAACTGCCTTTTTTTCTTTTTAGCAAGAGGGGAAGCTGGCCAAGGACAACAAAAATAATAAAAGAAATAAATAAAAAGGCCCACTTGATTGCCAGTTCCCTAAAAGATTAATAGAGTTAGCAAAAAAAAAAAGTCTGGGAAAAATATTTTAAAACCTTCCTTAATTAGTTAGTAAAAGAAGTGAAAGGGGGTTAACCTCTTCAATACTGAGACTCATTTCTATCATGACTTTTGGGTATGATTAGACAATTTGACTAGCATTAAGAAGCATCTATGAAGGTCAAAAGATTAATGGCTAGATTCTTAACTATTTCAATCCCCCACATAAGTTTCTGAAGCTATATAAAATCACCAAATAGTAAGCAGAATGAATATGGAAACAATTCATGGTACTGAGGAGGTTAACATTCATGAGCACAAAGAGGTCTAGATATGTTCCCCTCTTATAGTTAATGTGATGAAAAGTTATATGTATGAGAAATCCCTTTTATGTGAAGTCTTAAGGAATGTAGCTCTTGCCCATAACAAGATGCTGGTGTACAAACTTTGCCCTTCTACAATTACTCTTTTACTCTATATGACCCATAGGCAAATTAATAGTGAGTGCTTAATGGTGACTACAAACCTGCTGCCGTGAAACCAAGGAGACGATGGCAATGGTGATGATGATGGTGACGGTGATCTGCTGGAGGAACCACTTATGTACATTCACCAAACACCTTCCTCAACTCCTTACCACAGTTAGGGAGACTCAGCCTTTTGTATTAATATTCCTCTAACATTTTCAAATATTTACCATAGTATTGTGCATGTCAGTCATTTAATCCTGCATCACTGCGGCACCTTGTCTGCAATGTCACTGCCTCCTCACCTACCATTCTTCTCACTGTTAACCCCTTCAGTACTGGGATGCATTTTTATCATAAGTTTTGGGTATTATTAGACAATTTTATTTATAATAGGACAGGTCTATGGAAGTCAGAAGATTAATAACCAGTCTTCACTATTTTCATCCCTACTTAAATTCCTTAAGCTGTATAAATTCACCATATAGTAAACAGAATGAATATTAAAATGTATCATGGTACTGAAGAGGTTAAGTATTACACAATTACTTAATCTTATCCTATTCTCATAAGTTGCAATATCTTCGTTGTTTTTGATTCACTAATACAGACTATTATCCTTTGAATTTTAACATATTACATAATTACTTGACTATCCTGTTCTCAAAAGTTGTAATATTTTCATTCTTTTTCTTATTTTCTAACATCTAGTATACATATTCCCTTGAATCTACCAAGTATTTACTCATCTTCTTAGTATCAAGCATATGTTCTTAACCTGTGCATTGAAACCACTTGGCCCTTGCTACATAATAATTTTCAAGTGGATATTCCTAGTAATAACTGAAGGGACCCCAAGACATAGCTCCTTCCCAATGATAAGGATGTGATTATGGTATTTTCAAGTCACCAAACCCAACATGCAGCTTCTGACTTTAGCATTGTTACACGACCACCCATTGCTTCCATGCACAATGTCTTTTCAGGTGTGGCTCCCCCGTGTGTGCACATTATGAAAAGAAAGGGATGTATAGACAAATGTGAGAGTGCATTGTCCAGTGGCTGTTACCATGTGCATGTGTCCTCAGGTGTGTAAAGTTCCAAGAGCAGAGGCAATGGATAAGTGTGCAAAGAGGAAGTGAAAAACAAAAAATAAAATAAAAATAAATAAATTAATTAATTAAAAAAAAACTTTTCCAGTGGCCAATTACAAGAGCTCACCAAGAAAAGGCATCAGCATAGATTAAATGGCATACTAGCAACTACAACCAGTAACAAATCAGCAGCACCACACAGTTAGGAGTCCCAAACACCACCATCACCACAAGCATGCACGAGGCACCCCCAGGGAAGGTGTGTGGTAGCCAGGCAGTGCCGTCACACCTGCTGTCCTGTCCTGGCATTTCACTGCTCTGGGTCAGCACAATAATTAACTCATCAATATTTCAATGAGACAGTCTGGAATGGGACATGTAGGTCAGCATCACACAGAGCAACCCCTGTCAATCACTGAGAGAAGAGGTGTGTAGGTGTGTAGTGTCTGCATGGGAATTGCTGTGCTCCACTGACCTGCACTCACCATTCCTGACTCCCTGTGTTATTGGTGAGGAAAGAGAAAGATGAGATACATACAAGTATTTAATTTGTCATAATACTATATTTAATCATATGATAATAAGGAAGAGTTCGATATTGCAATAAGGGATAAGGAGAAGAAAAGAATGCTGTACTCAGCAACCACAGCCAAGTCTGAGTTCCCTCCACCACTACCACCACCACCACCACTTCATGCTGTCATACTTTACACTATGATACAATGTATGTTGTCTAATGTACAAGGATATACATAAGTAAATAAATACAAATTGGTCCATTTTAAATATCAACATGGTAAATCATGCATTGTAAACCCATGAGAATTGTTACAGAGTTAGAAATTAAGTTAAGTTCATAAAATGCTGCACAGCAACCAAACAACTTAGGATGAGGAACATACCTAACCAAACCTACAGAACCATGATGGATATAAACAGTGGGTGCCTGCTGAACATTAATCATGAAGCACTAATACCACAGACTGAAGACTGTTACGTGACTCTAAGGCGGCGGCGGCTACAGCGTGTCTTAAGTACACCTCTAATGATATAAGTAAGCCACACACACTCCTTGGCAGCCCACCGCCCAGCAGCCCGGTCTGGAGCACACTCTAGACGGCCCTGGCGGTGTGGCGCGTGGCCTCCCCAGACCACTCGAGAGACTTTGATTCGTTAGTAGAGGAACAGAAACATTGAAGCAAAATGAGGCAAGAGACAGCTACTCTCTCATGGACCAAATGCTAAGAAAGATTAGTGCTGACACCTGCAGGAGTTACTTGCTCTTCAAATTCAGCCTCAGAATCTTACCTGTCTTCCGACGCACCAGAAGACACTTTCATCGTAGTAAACGTGAATGTCACATATTGCAAAGGAAATGCCGTTGACAAGATCACACAGCCTAACATAGTCTTGGTAGGAAGTGAAAACTAATGCATTACAGCTGAATTTGTGTAAAAAAATAATAATTTAGCTGGTCCATGCTTACAATGTTGGTGTTGTCGTCGTTATGCCGTGGGGAGAAACAAGATCTGCCTGGACCTGTACATCACATTAGTGGCCTAATGTAACCAGATCTTGCAGATACCTTAGGTTACTGTGACACCTTTGGTTATCCTAGGTTCACTGTCTAGCTCTTAAAGGTACAGTACATGGTTTGCTGTAGTCTCTGAACACATACAATGACACTTCTCCTTCACTTGGGTGGTGCAGAGTCTGGTAAGGATTATTCTTGACTATCAAGTAATCTAAATGCAGTCTTATGGATACAGGAAATATCTTCTGGATGACTATGTTACGGGTAATCTGGCATGTTGTCAGTGTGCCCGGGGTGGGCACTCCTCATTTACTGATGTTAAGTTCAGCCAACAAAGCAAAGTCATTTTAACGTCTTTATAGTTCTGTGTTTTCTTATTAATTCCGATTAAAAAATGAAGGCAACAAGTATTTCAAAATTTTCGTCTCTTTTAAAAGAAATCACAATTAAATTCTAAACCTTAGTATGTTTAAATGAAACACGAGTAAATAATACAAGCACGCATCACTTCACCACATCCACATAGATAACGCTCACAGCAAACTAGTGAAAAATTGTGTTTTGATACAACGCAGTATGTACACACATACTATAGCACCCTGTCTCCTCCGCTCCTCCACTGCACCACTGACACTCACTACAGAAACCCCAGCAACACCCAAAAACCATTGATTAGTCTGACATCATGTAATAAAGAAGTGGGTGAGCAGGTAATCTTATGTAACTAATTCAACACCGTTAGTTTCCCTTCCCCTGAGCTGAATAAGAGGTCAAAGAGTAGGATTTTGAGCCTTACATTAACTCTTGAAAATTACTCTTTTGAAGGAGTGAGGATTGCACTGCAAAACCCACGTGACATCAGTGACAGTGACTGTCTCACCTCACACCCTTGGCTATTTCCTCAGTCTAGGGTGAGTCCATTTGTTCACCTTCACTCACACCACGGTAATAGTGACAACCAACACACAGACACTGGGCAACCCAGGTGAACACAGAGCTAAGGCGCACATGGCCATCACGTACATGTGACTACCTCATACACGTGGCTGTCACATACACATGGCTGTCACGAACACATTGCTGTCACATACATGTGGCTGTCACGTACACATGGCTGTCACGTACACATAGTTGTCACGTACACATGATTGTCACGTACACATGGCTGTCACGTACATATGGTTGTCACGTACACATGGTTGTCAAGTACACGTATGTCACATACACATGGCAACCACGTACACGAGACAAGCACATCCAGCTGGCCGCCACGTACACAGGGCCAACAGGTAGCCACAACACAGACAATCACCATCACCATCACATCACCACACTGAGATCAGGTCGCCGCGGCGCCACAGCTCCACACGCAACACATCACGACACTGACGAAACACACTTCACAGAGTACTCCAAATCAAGGCCAAACAAGACACGATACACCTAAATTTATAAACTTACTTGGCGCTATGGCACAGGGATGAGGGGCGAGGGCGGCGCCGGCCGTGACTTGTGACACGAGACACTGTTGCCGACACCCGCGACTCGACAGGCACAACACCTAACTACGGTATTATCAAAAACCAGCTAAAATATTATCGTCTAATCATTAAAGCATAGTAGTACACGTCTATCTGAAGCTGACTCAGCCTCTGTTTATTATATTTCCCTCAAGAATGATCGCTTACCAGACTCCACACTCGCCGCGCAGGAGACAACACCATGTTACCTCTCTGACATGTTTGGGAGATAAAATGTATCCTGAAAAAATCAAATATCCTTTATTGAAAATAAAAAATACAAACAAAAAATATGGAAAAATGAAAGAAATAGAGGTATGTACACAAAGCTCTACAAACAAATAAATAAAACACAAAACATTGGAACACGTAAATGCAAGTAGGCTACTATTACCATTTTGTTATTAAGTTGTCCAAACATAACACAAAGCGGAGACGATCTGGTTCGCTTCTGATAGTTACGTTCCTGGACGCCGGTCTGGTGCAGCAGTGGTGGGGCGCAGCCGGGGCAACGGGCGCCTCGGCGTGGCCAGGGCAGCGTCAGGCTCAGGAACTCGCCCATGCTCAAAGAATTCAGGACAAAAGAAAGGACAATGGACAATGCACGAACAAAAACACTAAATGCAGTGAAAATGCACTAAATTAACAGGATATTATTATCTATCCCTAAGCACTGAATAATTATGTATTTTTTCATATGAAATGGTGTACAGAAGGGCAGAGTATATACTATGTACAGTAGCGAGGAGTTCCAGAGCCTGAAGGGTTGATTCTTCCTACCTGTGGTGTGGTGGTTACAGCCTAAAGCCTAGCTGGGCCCTTGATTCCCTCTCGTGGTATGAGAGGGCTGGTGGTCCTTACAACAGACACCAGCCTTGCCTACACGCTCAAACCCGCCCTCCCCCCCACCATCACACAGCGCTCCCAGGCTGGGGAGAGGGCAGATTGTTTTTCCTCAGTATATTTTATTACATGAAGAGGTACGGCTCCTACAGGCGCTAGGTAAGCCCTTGAGGACCTGGCCCCGCGCCCCAGTGGTCCTCGGGGTCCTGGGTGTCCTGGGCGCGGTGCGGGGATTGGGGTCAGGGTCTCCAGGTCCCCGTCACCACGCTGGGGTCGGCCGCGTTCCCGTTGTCGTCCCTGCCGCACGGCGCGTTAGAAAGGAACGATTTGGAAGGCTGAGGTATGCGGGTGGCGACCGCAGACCTGATCTTGGGCGCGGCGGGAGGCTGGTAGTTGAAGGGCTGGACGATGGCTGACTGTGGAGGTGACTTGACCCGCCCGTCCTCCTCTACCACAATGAATGACCCCAGGCGAGACAACCTCTTTGCGCGCGCCTCGGGGTCCTCCTCTAGCTGAGCCCCCACATGGGTGCCAGGAGGATGAGTGGCCGGCCGCGGGCGGAGCTGTACTGCTTCTGCAGGTCGCGGCGTCACTTCTCCTACCCGTGCGCGAGTCGGACTGACGAGGCAGTGTGGTCGAGGGTCAACGGGCGTCGTGGCCTCGGAGGGCGGCGAGGATCTCGTATCTCGACCTCTTAGCTTAGCCAGTTTCAGACCTAGTCTCGTCCTGCTCTTTCCCGTCTCACCACTGCTCCCGCCGCTGGCGGCGCCATTGACAGGAAGTTTTTCGTACGTTGAGCTGCGCACCAAGGGCTGCGGCGGAGATTCCTTGGCAGCGGATTTGGGGCGAGTGATCCACACCTTCTTGTCACTTTCCTTGGGTTTAGTCTGTGCACGTTCCACTTTCTTCCACAAATTAGCTATCCTGCTCGTCACCTCCTTCTTGACGGTCTTCTTGGTGCCCTCGTGTTGCCACTCAGCCACGTCAGAAGAGGTGGGTGGCCGTGCGTCTCTCGTGAGGCTTGCTGACTTGTGCTGCGGAGGCCGCCCTTTGGTGGGACTCAGGTCCTGACTGCCACTCTTTGGTATCACGGTGCGCACACCTGCACCAGGTTGCGCCGTGGATGGGCTGGGCTGGACAATGTCCCGCCGCAGCCTCGTCTTCACAGCTCGATTAGGTGTTGGAGTTTTTTTTAATTCCGCCACAGCGTTGTGCTCTGGACTTAGCGGGGTGTCGCTGTCATCCTTGGTGAACGTGTTTTGACGCTGCAGAGGCTTGGGAGGATCTGGGCCAGGCCTCGCCAAGGACTTGGATCTCGCCGGCCGAGCTGTCACACTGCCGCGTGAGCCAGGGCCGAGCCTGGGGCTGGACCCAGCACTACTTCCAGCAGAGGAGCCCGTGTTTCGGCCCGTGGGACTGTCCTCGCCGCTGCTTCCTCCCTTCTGAATGTTGGAGGTCTGTCTTAATGCTGATGCCCTTGTGGCGCGAGGCAGTTTGGGTGACGAGGGCTTCACTGGCGAGGCGGAGCTGGGCCTGACAGCCGAGGGCTTCACCATGCCAGTCTTCACAGTGCTAGAGGCGGGCCGGGTCGGCGTGATGAATTTCTTGGCACTAGAGTACAGGGGTTTTCTGCGCCCTCTGATGCCTTTCCCAGTCCCCTCGTCATCTTCTTGGGGCCTGGCTGGCTTCTCCCCAGGCTTCACGATGCGGGGCCGCCGGATCACTTGTGCCTCTGCTTCTGCTTCTGCCTCCGCCTCTTCCGCCTCGTCGTCATCATCTTTATCTGGAGGGTCGTCATCAAAGTCCTGAAGAAAATTTCTCATCTCAGACTCATCCTCGTTTGATATCAAGCTGAGCGTCTCAATATCCAAGATGTTCTCTTCGCTGAGGAGGTCTGAGGACTCGCTGGTCATGGCCTCGCGGGTCTCGTTAAGGGTGCAGATCACGATGTTGGCGTCCTGCTGCAGCGCCTCCAGCTGCTCAGCAGTCAGATCAAGCATCTCGTTGCTGTCCTGGAAGTCTACCAAAGGACCATCCTCTGCCTCCTTGGCGGGGTCGTCGTCGGATGGTGTGTCAGGCTCGGGCTCCGGGGTGATGTCAGCCAGAGGTACCTCGATGGTGCGGGTCTGGTATCGTTCTCGGTCCTCCTGGCGCCGCTGCTTAATATTCTGTTTGCCCTGTACCTTCGGTGGGGAGGCGGGAGCGCCGTCAGCGTCACCAGTCCTCACAGGGGGAACTTCTGACGCTGCCTCAGGAGAGATTTGTGCTGGACTTATTGTATGAGTCTGGAAGCGACTCGGGTCTTGGAGGCGACGATTTTTGGGAGACTTCTTAGGACTGATTTTATCACTGGCCTTATCACCTCCGGACGCAGGGTCTGTTGGCAAGGCTTCCACTGTTCCTTCTGAGGAGGATATCGTTCGGGTTCTGAAGCGCTCAGAATCTTCCTGACGTCTCTGTTTCGCTGTTCTTGCAGCAAATGGCGAAGAGGGAAGCACCTCGACAAGTGTTGTGTCTGTGTCCTGGGAAGGTGTTGCATCAGAGGACACTTCTCCATCCCCGCGAGTAAAGGTGCGGTACCTGTCTTTGGGCAGGTGTCTCCGTGCCCGCGGTGTTCCCTGCCTGTTAGGCGAGGCGTGCGCTGAGCCGCACCGGGGGGAAGAGAAGCCATCTTGGGGCAGATCAGGAACATCAACAGGCAAGTCATCAGCGGCGAGTTCCGTGTCACTAGCGGGACCGACCGTCTCCTCGTGCTCCGTGATGTCTGTGATCTCCTGGTAGGTGGAGGCTTCGTCACCACCTGTCAGGGTGAGCGTCGAGGCAGCGTTGAGGGCTTCCTGCTGGAAAATGGCTGCCAACTGCCGGGCGGGAGCCGCCACCATTGCTGTGTGGTCTGCTGGGGGTGAAGGAGGCGAGTCTCGCTGCTCCGCCACCTCGGAGGTTATGGACGCCACGCTGATCATGGAGTTCTCCATGTCATCGTCCATCATAGAGGGAGGAGGAATGTTGTCTACATTAGAGTGACAGGAACTAACCATGCTGGCCATGTTTTCAGTGGAGCCGTAGTCTTGGTCCCCAAGGGCGCGGCGCACCATCTCTGGCATACGGCGCGTGTGACGGCACTCCAGGCGGCGGTTATTGGCGCGGGAGCCGCGCGGTTCCTCGGTGCTGTTTGTGAGGCTGTTAGACATGGATGCCAGACTACCCATGGCTGAGGGAGGCTTGATGTTGTCGATGCAGGCGTCTGACGCGGCGCTGGTTATGCTCTGTGACATGTGGGAGGTTTCGTCACTACTCAGTAGCTTGGCCTCGCCTGCCACAGCCCTGGCCACCTTCATGGCCTCCATGGCCAGGAAACCTGACTCAGACATGGACGCCGTGACGGAGGTGTCGGAGCCGCGGCCGTCTGAGGGGGAAGACTTGTCAGTAGAGTTTCTCGGCTCAACCCAAGAAGGTTTGTCATCAGGGGAGGAGCCCATGCCCTCTGCTGACTCATCACTGACTCGAGGCTCCATATCCTCCTGCACCGCCTCCTTCTCGACCGCCGCCAGCTGGTCATGCACTGTTGGCGCACTGTCTTCACTTGTCATGTCGCTGTGAGGCTGACACATCTCTGCCGTGGTTGCTGTCACCTCGGAGTCAGCCTCTGTGTAATCAGCAGCGCTCTCGTCATCCTCCTCGCGATCCTCGAAGTCCTCCTCCTTGATGTGCCTCTGAGCGCGCTCACTCTTCTCGCTCTGCTCGGAGTCCGTGTGGAGTTTCGAGCTCTCTACATCTGGCGTTGGCATGGCGGCGTCTGCGTCCACACTCTCCGCAGCGGCCGCCGTCGCTCCCGCGTTTTTTGGCTGGGCGGGTTGTTCGTCGCGACACAGTGTAAGGCGCTGGATAGGCACCCCGGGCACTAGGCGCGCCGGAGACCGTGACGATGGGGCGGGGATGCGGGAGCCCCCACGCCTCCTCCTACGACTGTGACTCTCCAAGTCAGACTTGCTCTTGGGCATGCCTTGGCTGATGCACTGTTGTAGAAGAGCTTGCTCAGTGGGGGTCGTCTCTTCTCCAAATGACTCTACGGACAAGGAGCTCAAGGAAGAGTTCCTTGAGAAGCACACAGGCGTGTCCTCCACGCCGTAGTTGCGGACGCTGCCAGCCTGCTGTGCGCTGGGAGCCTGCACGATGGCGCTCTCTTCCTCGCCCTCGATGGAACTTAAAGACGAGTGTCGAGATATGACACCAGGTGTTCCTTCCACCGCAAACTGCCGAGGAACCTCCTTCTCCCCGTCAATCTCTTGTCCTCTGCTTTGAGCCTGTTGAGACCTTCTGCCGCGAGGTGAGCCTGGTGTCCTGGCCCGCGGGGGCTGGCTCTGGGGCTGCGGGGACTGGGGAGCTTGGGGGTGCGGAGATGCGAGGGGTCTGGGGCTGGTGTCCCTGCTGGCTCTGTTGCCCTCGTCGTCACAGCTGAGCGACGAGAGTGAGTCAGCACGGGAGAAGGTGGCGGGCGTGCCCTCCGTGGCCCACATACGCATCTGGTCCCCGGCAGCGTCCTCTTGCAGGGTAGGGCGTGGAGATATCCTGGTGCCACCCACCTTGACGGCAGGAGTGACCCTGGCCACAGGAACGGGCCGGTGGTGTGGGGAGTGCCGCGGGGAGGCGAGGGGAGGCCCAGTTGGGGGAGCCCCGTGAGCACACAGATGGCCCGCCCCATGCCTCTTCACCCCAACTCCAAGCTTCACCTCCTTCACCTTGGCGCCAGGTCGAGCCTACAAGGAAACACTCATCACTCACCTGTCACTGTTGAGGTGAAGGTTAAGTACACTTACACCAAAGCTGGTCACCTGCAACCCTGTGAGGGATTTGCAGCGCCCAAGAGAACACACACACACACACACACACACACACACACACACACACACACACACACACACACACACACACACACACACACACACACACACACACACACACACACACACACACACACACACACACACACACACACACACACACACACACACACACACACACACACACACACACAAACACACACACTATGCAAGAAAATGCCAACACCATTACAATTATACAGGACAAAACACCGTCATAACTGAGTCCCAAACACAATGAAAAGTTCTTGGTTAACTTAGCGGCTCGCCTCTCACGCCATGCCTTCCCCTCAGGAGTCGCCGAGACACTCACCACAGTGACGATGACTCAGCAGCAAAAGAGGCATTGTCACGACCACGCTGAAGCAACAAGCCAAGATGAACAGCTTTTAAAACTTCCAATTCATGCCTTTAGTGTAACAAGTGAGTTTTGACGTTCAGTGCCGAGTGTCTCATGCTTCCCAATATCTTGTTCGAGGGAGGAATGATCAACTGATATTTCTGGCGCTACAATAACACCATATGGTTTAAAACGGGGCGAGGGATCAGCCAGTAAGTTAACCAGTCACGGACATCAATAAAATAGGGAGAGAGGAGCCGCTTACCCATAGAGTGATCCCATTATTTGCATTGGAGGAAAGGAAATGGGGGCGAACTTACTCATCATGTCATATGCATCAGAAGAAAATGAGGAGCTTGCCCACCAAACTCATGCAATATGTACGAGTATTACAAGCAGTTTGTTTGTCGGGGTTTAGTTCAGCAAGTTATTCTTAATATTATCATCACGGAAAGGGAATTATTATTGTTATTATTTAATAGAGAAAAAAAGGAGGAGGAGGGGGAAGGGACGGGGGAGGGGAAGGAGACGTAGGAGAACACATACAGATGTTATTAAGGTGACATGATGAAGACAGAGACAAGTTACCACTGATAAGAGTGGAGAAGAGAGTGAAGAGGGCAAGGAGGTGGTGCTGAAAGGCCACAGGGGCACCTCACCTTGGGCATAGCAGACTGGATGCACTGCTCCAGGAGGTTGTCATTGTCGGAGGAGTTGTCACCTGAGTCATTGAGGCTGGGCCGTTGACCCGAGGCGTGGCGCTCCTTCCGCGGCTCCTCGCCCGGGATGGACAGCGTGGACAGGTCCGAGATGGAGGCGGCGTGGGAGATGCTGGCGGGTGTGTCCTCCGTGCAGTATGTGCGGAGGGTGTCTCCCCCCCAGACCCCGCCACCAACACCCTGAGGAAGCCTGCAGTGTCAGCCCCGCGGTGCTACAAAGGCTCCACCTTGGGCTTTCTTACGCCTACTGACAATTCAAGGTGTGACGGAAAAAACGACTAGATTTCCCTTCAGACTAATAATTTGGACATTCTCTTTCTTTCCTCTCTGGAGCCTTTGTTATGGGCTGGAGGCAAAAGCCCGGGCATGCTAGGGCGTGGCGAGCTATTTGGCAACCAGTCATGAAGTGCATCTAAAGAAATAATGATTTATCTGCATTCCGTTTAATAATATACACCACTGTTTAGGAGTTTTATTTCCGAGTGACTCTTTCTTTACGAACACCAGCTGTATGGAAGCAGCTCAGACTTACAACACCAGGAGCAAAACTACTAACTGGAAATGATTAAGGAAAAAAAGAAAAAAAAAAAAACGTAAATTAGGGGAACAGCATGATCAATCCCGCTGCTTGTTGTAAGTTAACCGATGGGAAAATAACCAATGCTGGCAAATCTAAGCAAAAAACAGGACAGCCAGCAACGTCTTGAAAAAGCTACTCAAACTGCTAAAAAAGAAGAAAAACAACTAAAAACCAGCTACACACGCCACAAGGCACCAATCACAATGACCTTACCTTAACTTAATGAACTGTCTCACCTGTACAAAATTGACGACCCAAACCACCTACTCCCTCACTCACCTGACGCGCTACCAATCAACTAAACGCACTGACCACACACTTTACGCTGTATATATGTATGTACCTGCTGGGCATGGCTGTGGGCGGGGCCGCTGGGAATCTGGGTGGGCAGGTTGGAGGCCTTCACCACCGGGATGCCTGAACCTCTGGGGCGGGGGCTGGGTTGGCCGATACGGGAACTGCCACGGCCGCTAAACTGCTGCTTGTTGCGCCGCCTGGAAATGACAGAGAAGAAAATACAGCTTAGCAAGTGAACTGTTGTATATCTTCCTATGACTTGACTTCTTTTAAGAGGGAGGTTTTTAAGACATTTGTCCCAGACTTTTGGAAAACAAGTGGGCCTTTTTTTTTTATTGTGTGTTGCTCTTGACCAGCTTCCTCTCTTATAAAAAAAAAAAAAATCAAATTCTTTTTTTATGTAAAAGTGAAAAAAATAACCTCACATAAATTATAAATTCCTAAAAAGTTTACCCATCAAATTAATCACCATCTAAAATACGTCATATCTTTTTTGCTCTTTCTATTTCAATGATCAATCAATTCTACATCTTATCTAAGGCGAGTATAATTAACAGGTGCGTGGCATGGAAAGTGGAGGTAATGAAGGTACAGAACAGTGACACACGTACAGGTGGTGAAGGTGGACAGGTAACAAGGGATGGTGTGGCAGGACAATGAATGGATATGAGTACACAAACAAATAAATGTAAAGAGCGGGACAGGTGAAGGTGTACAGGCGAAAACAGGAGTGCAGAAAAGTAGGTACAGGTAAGGAAGTCACTTATAATCCTTTGAGTCACCTGTGCACCGAAGTGAATAAAAGTAAAGTGTGGTGTTTTTTTTTTGTGTGTGTGTTTCTGTGTCAGGGAGATAAGCCAAGAATTAAAAGAAAGGAAGGAAAAAAACAAGCACACATTGTTAGAAAAGTCAGAAGTACAAGGGGAAGAGAGAGAGAGAGAGAGAGAGAGAGAGAGAGAGAGAGAGAGAGAGAGAGAGAGAGAGAGAGAGAGAGAGAGAGAGAGAGAGAGAGAGAGAGAGAGAGAGAGAGAGAGAGAGAGAGAGTAAACTAAACACAATAACAAATCACAAGCTAGGAATTATGGGTATGTTGCAACAAATCACGTAATGAAAGAAGGAAGGTAAAAAAAAGAAAAGAAAAGAAAAGAAAAGAAAAACAATAAGTAGAGATCATTCCTCAACTTTTCTTCCTCTCCTTTTCTCCCTCTTCTCTACACCCCCAGCCACCCCCAAGTCACCCTCCACCACCCTCCACTCTGATCACGTGACAAGCACCCGCTGACAACAGGACGCGAAGTGACGAGCTGGGTGAAGAAACTCGTTTGTCACCTTCGGGATTAGGCTAAACAGTGTGTGTGTGTGTGTGTGTGTGTGTGTGTGTGTGTGTGTGTGTGTGTGTGTGTGTGTGTGTGTGTGTGTGTGTGTGTGTGTGTGTGTGTGTGTGTGTGTGTGTGTGTGTGTGTGTGTGTGGTTATTATCATTACCGTTATAGTTGCTGTCGTTGTTATAATTTATCTTAAATATGTTATTGTTGCCAACCCCTTCAGTACCATGATGCGTTTCATTATTAATTTTTCTTACTATTTGTTGATTTTATACAGCTTCAGAAACATATGTTGGGATCAGAATAGTGAAGACTCTGGCCATTAATTTTCTGACCTCCATAGACCCTTCCTAATGTCAATAAATTGGTTTAATCGTATGCCTAAAACTCATGGTAAAAATGTCAGTACTGAAGGACTTAATGGGATGACAACGTTCACTTTAGTAATAACACGAGAACAAACGCGACATATAACGAACACTTAAAGCAATTATTTCAACCCTGCACGAGAATCTTACGAAATAGAAGATAAAATAAGACAAAACATTACAAATTAACGTATGATATCCTGAAGGACATAATTACATTAAAAAAGAGAAAAAAAACACGAAAAATGAAACCTGTGAAAGAAAAAAAAAGTTCAAGAATAATCACAAAAGAAAAGAAAAATCACACGAGAAAAATACAAAAAAAAAAGATTGAGAAAAAGGAGATGAAGAAAAAAATAAAGAGTGAGGGATGAGGAAGAAAATAATTACACTCAGCAGGAGACTCATGGATGCACTGAACCAAGAGGAGGAGGAGGAGGAGGAGGAGGAGGAGGAGGAGGAGGAGGAGGAGAAGGAAGATGGAAGGAATGAAAGGATCTAAAGGAGTATATAATGAAAGAATAAATGAGATAAGAGAGGAAGGAAAGACGGAAGGAAGGAAAGAGGAGGAGGAGGAGGAGGAGGAGGAGGAGGAGGAGGAGGAGGAGGAGGAGGAGGAGGAGGGAGGGAGGGAGGGAAAGCTGGGGAAACAGACTGGCCTTCACGCTCTGCACACACACACACACACACACACACACACACACACACACACACACACACACACACACACATGGACGTGATATTCAACCCTTGTCATGCAGCCACATAGCCCAGCACCGAAGGGCCAGCCAGTCACTGCCGCCCACCGCCCGCCCACACCGCCCACTCCATCCCTGCTGCACTCTCGCTCGCCCGCCCAACTGCCCGGCTACCACGCACTTCTCTCTCTCTCTCTCTCTCTCTCTCTCTCTCTCTCTCTCGTATGTCACGCACCAGCCGCGTACTACTTCCCCTTACTGTTCTCCTCCACTTCTCTCTTTTCCTTCTCTCTCTCTCTCTCTCTCTCTCTCTTCTTCTTCCTCTCTTATAGTTCCTTTCTTTCTTTATCCCTTTAATCCTCGTTTCGTCACTGAAGACACACAGATCCAGCTTCACCCACAGTAACTCCACCATAATTATCGTATCCTGACACCTCCACCATTCCACTACGTCGCAGAAAACAAGAACCGCCTAGAACCGCACAGCTGATCCACGCCGGGTATTTCCTCCGCCCACGCCGCCCCGTCACGGCTCGCGGGACACCCTGGGGCGGCGCGGCGTCATGCACGGACAAGGAACCATGACTCACCCGCGGAGGAAGTTGATGAAAGCCAACATTTCGTTCAACAGGTAAGAAGGAACAGGTAAATAAGAAAGAGAGAGGTGTGGAGAGAGGGAGGGAGAGGTTTGTCTGCTGGGGCGTGGCGTTCAGATGACTGTCCGCCGTCGTCTCCTCCTTCTCCTCCTCCTTCTCCAGCTCCCTCCTCTCTCCGTCCTGCCGCCCTCTGCTTGCTTCGCCGCTCCCTTGCTCGCCGCGCCGCCAGCTGCCGGGGTCTCGGCCACCAGCATCACCACGCACCACAGCCACCGACACCACCCCAGACTACACTGCCGCGCCGCCACACCACACCACTCAGGGGCGGGAGGTGGAGGCCGCAGGACACTCTCTCTCTCTCTCTCTCTCTCTCTCTCTCTCTCTCTCTCTCTCTCATGACGTCACCAGTCACGCCCCTGCCCGCCTTCTCTCCGCCCGACCTCAACCACAGCTTATTGGCCTATTACTGAGGCTGCAGGAGGACCAGGAAGAGGAGGAGGAGGAGGAGGAGGAGGAGGAGGAGGAGGAGGAGAACAGGTGGAGGTCCCGCGTCTAGAATCCTATCCGAACCCACACTACATCCACCTACACTACACTTCGTCCATCACTCCCTGTACCCCACATGTCCCCCAACACACATCCCACCGCAACACACGCGCAACAACACACCTGCAGCAAAGCAACACACAACACAGAGCACATGGCTGACACGCTCCCTCGCAACACAACACGCTCAACACAAC
>NC_059275.1:8787484-8794984 GCF_017591435.1 Portunus trituberculatus
TTTCTGTTTACTTTTTCCCCTTTTCTTTCCTTTTTTTCTTATTTTTTATATACTTTCACTGTCTTACCTTATGCTTCTTTATTTTCCTTCTCGTCTTCATTTTCTCTTCTTCCTTTCTTTTTCGCCTCCTCCCTCCTCCTCTTCCTTCCACGACACTAACCTGACTCACACTAACGTAGCTTATCTTTTATCCTCCTCCTTCTCCTCCTCCTCCTCCTCCTCCTCCTCCTCCTCCTCCTCCTCCTCCTCCTCCTCCTCTTCAATTTCGACCTCCAACGTTATCTGTACCTAACGCCTCCTCCTCCTCCTCCTTCTGCGTCATTAATACAAGTGTTTATCTTCACTATCTGCAGTCTCTTCCCTTCTTGATTAGCCGATAAGAATTACTCATCTGACTTAATGAAAACAACAACAATGATAATGGATGGATGGATTTTAATTTTGGCGGCGCAACAACAACGCCGCTACGATAAATTAATTAAAACAATAACGTATATGAAAAAAATTAACTAAAAGTAATTAAAAACAATACCATTAAAAGTAACTAAAAAATACCAAGAATATAATAAGAATAAATAAAACATTAAAATACATATAATAAAACGCAATAAAATTCACAATTTGGGGAGACGGCCAGCTTCTTCTAAGTATTTAAAAACGTTATAGCCACATCAATGATAATGATGATGATAATGATGATGATAGTAGTAGTAGTAGTAGTAGTAGTAGTAGTAGTATTTTTTTATAGTAGTAGTAGTAGTAGTAGTAGTAGTAGTAGTAGTAGTAGTAGTAGTAGTAGTAGTAGTAGTAGTAGTAGTAGTAGTAGTAGTAGTAGTAGTGGTGGGTATCATCTAAGTAACAACACAAAAAAAGTATAATTTACGTAACTGAACAAATCTAATTAAAAAGATAAGAAAAACATACACTTTTTAATCAATTTGCCTTTTTTTTCATAATTTCCTTCCATTTTTATCTAAATCCAAAAACAATGCACACAAAAACCTGAACTTTGACTTTATTACCTATTCATGTTTGTCTGTCCATCAAACTATCTGTCTTTCTGTGTCTATCTCTGTGCCAGTCTGTATGTTTGTATGTCAGTATGTCTGCATGTATGTATCCACTAAGAATGTCACTACAACACTGCTTATTTACCCTACATCCTCCCTCCCTCCATCCATCCATCCATCCATCCATCCATCCATCCACACTTGTCATGTTTTACGAGTTGACGCACTTACAGCCAAGAATTTCACGTCCTCGTATTACAAACCTTATGAGAGGACTCTCTCTCTCTCTCTGTGTGTGTGTGTGTGTGTGTGTGTGTGTGTGTAAAATTGGTACACAGCAATACACACATATACACGCACCCCCAAGCACTCGCACACGCACACACGCACATACACACTTCGTCACCCTTTTTTATCATCTGTCATCATCATTATTATCTCTCTCTCTCTCTCTCTCTCTCAACCCTTCAATTTTCTTAAAAAACAGGAAAACAAAGGAGGAAAAAAATCAACCTTAAATCTTTCCACGTGTTTTCCAGTTTTTTTTTTTTCAAGTCTACCATAAACTGCCTTCAATTTTCTTCTCCTTTTTTTTATTATCAATGTAATCAAATGTACACTTGAAGGAGAGAGAGAGAGAGAGAGAGAGAGAGAGAGAGAGAGAGAGAGAGAGAGAGAGAGAGAGAGAGAGAGACTTGGATATACCTGTTTGTTCATTTAATTTCCAACCTTTCATTTTTTTTTTCCTATATCAAAACTTCACTCTGTTCATTTTTCACCTCTAATTTAAAACCTGTTCTCTCTCTCTCTCTCTCTCTCTCTCTCTCTCTCTAAGGGTTACGATTCCAATTTAAGTAAGAATAAATAAAAAAATAAACAAAAATGAAATGAAATAAATAAATCTTATCACTAATCATACATTTCCAATAATTTGTCATTTTCCTTCTACTTATATCTTACTTCCCTGAGAGAGAGAGAGAGAGAGAGAGAGAGAGAGAGAGAGAGAGAGAGAGAGAGAGAGAGAGAGAGAGAGAGAGAGAGAGAGAGAGAGAGAATGAGAGAGAATGAAGAGAGATTAAAGGAATGAGAGAGAGAGAGAGAGAGAGAGAGAGAGAGAGAGAGAGAGAGAGAGAGAGAGAGAGAGAGAGAGAGAGAGAGAGAGAGAGAGAGAGAGAGAGAGAGAGAGAGAGAGAGAGAGAGAGAGAGAGAGAGAGAGAGAGATTAATAGAGTGGAAAATGAGGAAGTAGTTAGAGAGAGAGAGAGAGAGAGAGAGAGAGAGAGAGAGAGAGAGAGAGAGAGAGAGAGAGAGAGAGAGAGAGAGAGAGAGAGAGAGAGAGAGAGAGAGAGAGAGAGAGAGAGAGAGAGAGAGAGAGAGAGAGAGAGAGAGAGTTGGGGAGCACCTACAAAACTGGTAAGTGGGAAAAAAAAAGAATATTGGTGGTGAGTCAAACACACACACACACACACACACACACACACACACACACACACACACACACACACACACACACACACACAGCCAAGACTAGACAAGTTTTTACTCACTTCCAACACTTCGGAGGAGACGCGTCACTCTTTCCTCCACTTCCTTCCTCCCTCTTACCTCCACTTCCACCTCTCTCTCTCTCTCTCTCTCTCTCTCTCTCTAGTAATGAATGACCTTAATGAATAAACTTTAAATTAGAATATGAAACAAATTAAAATGCAAACATGTGTAGATAGGCACGCACACACACACACACACACACACACACACACACACACACACACACACACACACACACACACACACACACACACACACACACACACCACGCACGCGCATCTCAGGTGTGTAATAAAATGTTGACATCATAAAAAGGTCGTAAAGAGGAAAAAATGCAAAAAATAGTTGAGAAAAGTAAGAAATGTTTGAAATTTGAAGGGAAAAATGTCACTTGATGATTATAACAGTGGTGGTAGTAGTAGTAGTAGTAGTAGTAGTAGTAGTAGTAGTAGTAGTAGTAGTAGTAGTAGTAGTAGTAACAATATGTAATGATGACGATAACATTGATAATAACGATGACACCACCACCACCACCACCACCACCAACAACAACAACAATAACAATAACAACAACAACAACACCAGGACCTTGACGGCGGGTGACGGAGGTGCGGGGCGGGGCGTGGGCGTGGGAGGCGTAGGGAGTGAGAGAGAGATGGAGAGGGGGCGCGGAGAGACGACAGAGGCACTTGGATTGGGTGCGCGAAACTGGGCAAGAGCAGGAGTTGGCGGTGTCGGGGCGGGAGGAAGGGCGCCACCGTCAACGCCACTGTCAGCTCCTTCGTCAGCGCCCACAGGAAGAGGCGCCGCTGACCACCACCACCACGCCATTAACCTTCACCTCACCTTGGGAACAGTGACCCTAACCTACATACCTGGTCTGTTCCCGCCGCCATGCACACCCCCGCCTCCTCCTCCTCCTCCTCCTCCAGTCTCCCATTTAGTCATTCAGTGTCTTTCCCTCATGCAAATCTCTTCTCTCTCTTCTTTTCAGCCCCTTTTCCCAGCCCTAGATCTCTCTCTCTCTCTCTCTCTCTCTCTCTCTCTCTCTCTCTCTCTCTCTCTCTCTCTCTCTCTTCCAGTCCCTTCTCTCCTTTTAAACTTTTCTTTCTTTCAGCTCCTCTTGTTTGTGTCTTCTCCTATACTTCTCCTCCTCCTTTATTATTTATCTTTCCGTCTCCTCTTCACCTCACTATCCTTGATCCTCCTCCTCCTCCTCCTCCTCCTCCTCCTCCTCCTCCTCCTTCTGTTAGGTTTCTCTTCTACTTACAGTTCCTCTAAGTTTTTTTTTCTCTCTCTGATTGTTCTGGTTTACAATGTGTCGATTTTTTCTTTTTCTTTCTCCTGTTACTCCGACCGTTACTTACTTTTTTCTTTACTTTCTACTCACCCTCTCTCTCTCTCTCTCTCTACTACTACTACTTAACCTCCTCCAGTTACTTTTTTCCCTTTCATCCTGTAATAGTCGCCTCCACAACCTCTCCTCCTCCTCTTCTTCTTCCTCCTCCTCCTTTTACCTTCCCTTCAACTAAAGTACTCCTTCCACTTTTTACTTATTAAAGTTACCTGTTGCCTTTTTTACCTTCCCCTTTAATTTGACAAAGCACTTTCTTCTCCCCATCCCCTCCCTCTTCTTCGTCCTTCTCCTCGTCCTCCTCCTCCTCCTCCTCCTCTATCATAATATAAACACACTTGTTCTTGTCTCTCTCTCTCTCTCTCTCTCTCTCTCTCTCTCTCTCTCTCTCTCTCTCTCTCTCTCTCTCGTTCCGTCCCCTCTTCCTTTTCCCCCTCCCCTCTAGTCCTCGTCGAAATACTCCCCTCTCCCCTACCCCCAGTAAACAACTTATCCCCCCCTCCTCCTCCCCCTTCAGGTTGACACACGGACCTGCAAGAATTAACGACGCATAGCAGAGAGAGAGAGAGAGAGAGAGAGAGAGAGAGAGAGAGAGAGAGAGAGAGAGAGAGAGAGAGAGAGAGAGAGAGAGAGAGAGAGAGAGAGAGAGAGAGAGAGAGAGAGAGAGAGAGAGAGAGAGACTATCACACCTAACATAGCTAACCGTTCGAGGGCAACAAACTCACTCAATGAAGGAAAAATAAGAAAAAAAGGTTAAAAAAAAGTAAGGAAAATAAATGACTGCCAAGATAGAAAAAAAAGGAAAAAAGAAAAGAAAGAGTAAATAATAGTTTTTACCATTCTAGAGGCAGATTACCAAAATTTCTACATTATTAACTGGAGGAACACTCTTGAAAACCCCGCTAATCATCTAAATGGCCTTGGAAAATAGTCGTGGTGAGATAGCAAAGCATTTCTGAATACGGGCTAAAGTCTTCACCATTTCAACCCCGACATGAGCTTCTGAAGCTGTACAAAACCAACAACAAGTAAGCAGAATGAATATGGAAACGCGTCATGGTACTGAACGGGTTAATGAGACAGGTGACGGAGAGGCGGGGCGAGCTAATGACAGGTGAGGCGAATTACAGACAGGTGAGGCGGTGCAGCGGCAGGTGAAGGCGGCGGTTTGGTTCCCGTGCGGCATAAGAAACATTCCGTGACAGTCCTGCAGTGTGTGTGTGTGTGTGTGTGTGTGTGTGTGTGTGTGTGTGTGTGTGTGTGTGTGTGTGTGTGTGTGTGTGTGACCAGGCACACACCACACACCGGGACAACAAGGTGTGTGTGTGTGTGAAAGGAGACACACCAAATATCTCCACCCGGCCGGTGAATCCTTCGCGTGTGTGTGTCAGAGGCGGAGGTTAGGGAGGAATGCAGCGAAAGATGATAAAGATGTAAAAATACAAAGAAAGAATGTAAAGGGAAGGACGAGGAAAATGGAGAAATATAGAGGAGAGAGAAATGTAAAGAGGAAGGATGATGAATATGGATAAATACAAAAGAATAAGAGGATTGCAGGTAAAGGACGATAAAGAAGGAGAAATACAAAAGAATGAGAGAAGACTGTAAAGGGAAAGACGAGGAAGATGGAGAAAAATGAAAGAGAAATACAAAGGAGGGAGGAATGTAAAGGGAGAGAATAATAAAGATAAAGAAATACAAAAATAAGAAAGGAATGCAAAGGAAACGATGATATTGAAGGAAATACAAATAATGAGAGAAGAATGTAAAGGAAAAGGACGATAAAGAAGAAATAGAAAAATTGAAATAGGAAAGCAAAGAAAAGGATGATGAAGAAAGAAAATACAAAAGAATGAGAGAAAAATGAAGAGAAGGAAATAAAATAAAAAAATTAGATTAAAACGGAAGGAAAACAAAGAAAAGCAACAAAGAAGGAAAGGAAATAGAAACACACCAGGGTGACTCACGCTCGGGGGAGAGAACCACCGGGGAAAACTGGAGGAGGAGGAGGAGGAGGAGGAAAAGCAAGGTGGGATATTTGGAGGGTGGCTTGCTTCTCTCTCTCTCTCTCTCTCTCTCTCTCTCTCTCTCTCTCTCTCTCTCTCCTAGGCACGCGCTGGGAGAGGAAAGACGGAGGGAGGGAGGAAGGAAGGGCTCTGGGTACGCATAAGGAAAAAAAATGTTAAAGAAGAAGAGGAAGAAAAGAAGACGAAAGAAAGAAAAAAGAAAAAAGAAAAGAAGAAGGAAAAGAGGCAGGAAAACATGTTAAGGTAAAAATAAAAATAGACAAGGAAAAAGAAAGAAGACACGAGGAAAACAGGATTGATTGATATATTATTTTTGTCTTCCTTCCCGAACCATAACAAGCAGTGAAGGAAAACAACAATAACAACAACAACAACAACAACAACAACAACAACAACAATCGATTAATCAAGCATAATCAAAACATGAAAACAAACAAAGAAAAGTCAAAAGTCAAAAAAAAGCAAGGCAAATAAGGACACAGATGGATAAGATAGGGAGAGAGAGAGAGAGAGAGAGAGAGAGAGAGAGAGAGAGAGAGAGAGAGAGAGAGAGAGAGAGAGAGAGAGAGAGAGAGAATAGAAAAGAGAAAGAATACAGAAAAGATAGAACGATAAAAAGAAAAGAAAAAAGAGAGAAAAGATAGAAAGATAAAAGGAAGAGAGAAAAAAGAGAAAAGAAAATAGAAAAGATTGAAAGATAAAGTAGAAAAAAAGGCAAAAAAAATAATAGTCTACCTTTACCTTTACCTTACCTAACCTAACCTAACAGTCTACCTTACCTAACCTTACCTTACTTAACCTCAACTTACTAAACCTAACCTAACCTAATAGTCTACCTTATCTAACATTACCTTTCCTAACCTAACCTTATCTAACCTAACCTAACTTAACCTAACCTAACCTAACCTTACCTTACCTAACCTAACCTTACCTAACCTAACCTTACCTTACCTAACCTAACCTTACCTAACCTAACCTAACCTTACCTAACCTAACCTAAGAGAAGACAAGGAATCCAATACTCTTCCATCCCATTTTCTTCCCTTTTCCTCCCTTTCCATTGATTCTTTTCCTCAAATTAGCAACCCTTATTATCTTTTCGCGCGTTCTCCTCCCATGATTGACGGAGGAATGGGAAGGGAGAAGGAAGGAAGAAAGGAGAGGAGGGAGGGAATAAGGGAGGGGCTGAAGAGGTGAAGGAGAGTGAGAGAAAAGAGAAAGAGAGAGAGATGATGAGAGAAAAGAGTGGGAGGGAGAGGGAAGGGAAATTGCATGGAGAGAAGGAAGGAAAAATGGGAACTTGTGGAGATATATGATATGAGAGAGAGAGAGAGAGAGAGAGAGAGAGAGAGAGAGAGAGAGAGAGAGAGAGAGAGAGAGAGAGAGGTAATGAAGGTAGAAACGTGGGCTTTTAAAAAATACAGCTGATGCCCTCTCTCTCTCTCTCTCTCTCTCTCTCTCTCTCTCTCTCTCAAAGGGAAGTCACCGTTAAAGGAGAAAGGAACGAGTAAAAAACGACAAAAGGAAGAGAATAAAGAGAAAATGAGAGAGAGAGAGAGAGA
>NC_059275.1:8799984-8829984 GCF_017591435.1 Portunus trituberculatus
ATGATGGCTTTTCACGTCCCTTTTAGTTTTACGCCTCATATCTCGTTACTACTCTCTCTCTCTCTCTCTCTCTCTCTTAATACCATGTGGGCTTTTCACGGGAATTTATGGGCTAAAGGGGGTACTTTTTGGGGTACCTCCTATCTCAAAGCCCACCCGCTAGGAAACCGTTGCCCCGAGTGAGGAAGCCCAACCTACACTCGGACTGCGGACAGGATTCGAACCCGTGTGCTTGGAGACCCCTCAAACCCCAAAGCACGCATGGTTCCACTGTACCACTCTCTCTCTCTCTCTCTCTCTCTCTCTCTCTCTCTCTCTCTCTCTCTCTCACATTCTTCTATTTCTCCGGTTTTTTCAACTAAATTCCTTTAATTCCTTGCTTTAAATACTATCATTACTTATTTTACTATGTCTAAAAATGGTGTCAATTCTATCACAAACTGAGTAATATTTCGATGCTAATTAATCAAGATTTGAGATAAGTCTGTATTTCAATGTGTGTGTGTGTGTGTGTGTGTGTGTGTGTGTGTGTGTGTGTGTGTGTGTGTGTGTGTGTGTGTGTGTATCTGTACTTTACCTGTGAGTCAGTAATCATCCTTCACTATCTTTCTAATTAACCTTTTATCTATTCTCTATTCATCACTATCACCTTTATTTATCTACCTGTCACTCATCACCACCACCATCAATAACATCACCACCATTACTACCACTTCCACCACCACCACCAGCACCACTATCACTCCACTTATCTATCTCTATCCTACACCAAACCAGTTCCAATCCTCACCCAGCAACTCCACCTTAGCAACACCACCTCCGCCACCACCACCACCGCCACCTTAAAGTCTGTGTCGCAGTGTTGCCAGAACCTCGTAATCTCAGAGCACGCTGCTGGCTACACTGCTTCCTTCCTTTTGTGTGTTTGGGGGGGGGAGGTGCGGGACAGGGGGAGAGGAGAGGGGGTGGTATATAAACGCTACACAAATTCAAGTAAAGTGTTTGAAAATTGAGGAAAAAGAAAAAGGGAAATTAAGGTTATTAGAACAAGGTGTGGTGAGGTTTGTTGTTTGTGCGTGTGTGTGTGTGTGTGTGTGTGTGTGTGTGTGTGTGTGTGTGTGTGTGTGTGTGTGTGTGTGTGTGTGTGTGTGTGTGTGTGAATGACAGGTGAGTGCGTGAGTGCGTGCGTGAATGTGTGCGTGAATGAGTGCAGAGTAACGGTAAACTATACTATTTGTGTTAGGTATTTGTTTTTTGTTTTTTCCCTGAGTGGTCTTTTTGGGTCATATTTTCATTTTACTATCTTATTATTACTTTTTCTTTCTTGAATTTACCCCCTACACACACACACACACACACACACACACACACACACACACACACACACACAGTCGCGGTCGGATATATGAAGTAACTGCGTCTCTGTGTTTCAAGTCTTCCTTTAAATCTGAACATGTCCATCAGTTGTATACATATTTCGTAACACCACCAGTTGACCCGAGGACTTGAAGCAGCGAGGTAACAGGTTTACTCAACAATAACAACAAATATATAAGTGTACGAATGAAGAGTAGAAAACAAAATAGAAAAATAGCTTTCCATATTCATTTTGCTTACTATATGATGATTTTATACAGCTTCAAAAACTTCCGTGGGTGATTAAAATAGTGAAGATTGTGGCCATTAATCTTCTGACCTTCATAGACCCTTCCTAATGTCAATAAAATGGTCTAAATATACTCAAAACGTATGGTAAAAATGTGCCCCAGTACTGAAGGATTAATATAAATAATAATAAGCGATGGAGAACAACCTGAGCGCAGAACCAGGCCATCGTGAGTAAGCGGTAAGCGGTAAACGGTAAGCGGTGTTGTGTGCTGCGGTCAACACGGCAAAAACTGGCGGCGCGGTGTGGGGCTGCGAGGAGTGAACGGAGCCCTGTGTGGCAGCGCCTGGCACTGCACGGCCACGGCCACTCGCTGTGTCATAACTATCAACTCGGACATCATAACTATTTACCGGAACGCTCACTTGGTACACACTTTTCATTTTCTGTCACTGTTGGTCGTTCTTTTCCTATTTGAACCGTTCTTTTTTTAAACATTAACCTTTGCTGACTTAGTTTACATTTTAACGCTCCCTTGGTACACACTTTTCATTTTATGTCACTGTTGGTCGTTTATTGCTATTTGTCACGTTCTTTTTTAATCATTAATCTTTGCTGACTCGCTTTAACCCCTTCAGTATTGGGATGTGTTTTATATATGAATTTTTTGGTGTGATTAGAACATTTTATTTACATTAAGAAGCGTCTATGGAGGTCTGAAGATTAATGGCCACAGTCTTCACTATTGTAATCCCCACATAAGTTTCTGAAGCTGCATAAAATTGCCAAATAGTAACATGAATGAATAGGAAAACACGTCCTGGTACTGAAGGTGTTTTTTTTTTTTTTTTTTTGCATGAATTCATTTTAACGCGACGTAAAGTCAACTGAGGTGAACTTACTTATGTTCTCGTTTTAGCGTGATTCATTCTAGCTGTTCATTTACGCTATACAAACGACAACACTGCTTTTTCTTCTATGCTTTTTTAGTACATTTGAAGTCAGAACAACTAATCAAGAGGAAAATGTACGGATTAGCATCATTCACTTACACACACATAAGTCAGATTTGATAACTGGACATATGAGAGCAGTTCAAATGGTCAAACCTAACATCATTTCATTACATTAGCCAGATATTGTATTATCCAATTTTAATCCCATTCTTTTTTCTTGTAATTGCTTATTAATGCTTATAAAGATTTCATACATTGCTCATGGTTCTTAGTGCATATCGCAGTGAAAGGATTGAACAACGACCGCTGAGCAACACTATCACAATAAACCTTCAAGTAACACAATAACAACCCACATCCTCATGCTCCAGGGACCCTGCGTCTATGTACACTCGCCTCCCTACCTGATGACGCAGCCTTGTTTATGTGTATATATGTATGTATGTACGTATGTATGTATGCATGTACTGTATATTAAATGCATGTATGTGTGTTTACATTAAGTGCTTGATGAAGCCCCTTCCTGCCCATACCCTTAGCTAGAACACCATGTCAACTTAAATTCAAGAGAAGAAAGACCCTATTGAAAAGTGCATTTCCTCGACATGAAGGTGGAGAGATGGTGAGTACAAAGGGCATGGGGAGATGAGAGGTGAGAGGGGAACACACAGGAGAGATGTTGAATATAAAGAAAACGAGATGAAGGTGGACGCAGCACCAGAGGGAGACACAAACAAATGGATAGGTCACACTCACGTATTGTCGGGCATGCCAGAGCTGATGCACTCCGCCAGCAGGTCCTCGCTCTCAGAATCAGTGTGGGTGCTGGATCGCGTGCCGGAGTTTTCGCGAGATCGGTCCTCGCCTCGCTCCTTGGCGCCCTCCCTCACCCCCTCCTCCTCCGCCTCGCGCGCCACTGGGCTCAGGCCGCCACGCTCCTGCACAACAACAATAAATGACATGTTTTTAGTCACCTCCGTCATCTCGCGCCACATTGCTTTCCCCTCTCCTGTGCAGGGATGCCTGAGAGTGACTCATCCTGAACCTCGTGGCTGCGGGGAATGACCCGCACACAGCAATGAGTATTTGGCTTAATATTCATCGCCAGGGTTTGATTAGCTGGTGTAGCTGACTCAAAACAGCCTCTCATACCACTCACTCACTCACCTACTCTAAAAAAAAGTCTCAGATTAGATAACCACATGAAAAGGAAATTATATCTAAACTTTTCTAATAATAATAAAAATTGTCTAAAACAACTTGACACCAAATAATCACAGAAAGTCTCGGTTGTACTTACATTACTCTAATAACCGCATTAAGTGGTCCAAATCTGGGCTTAACCTTTTCTAAACACTCAGTAAATGTTTTCGCCACAGACAACAACCTCCAACACACGCCACACCACCAACACTCCTGCCCCACACACGGTAAAGACAGGAGGGAACAAATAACACGTCCACCTCACCTGTCCGAGTCTGGGAATACTGGTGGAGATCCTTCCTCTAACCCCAGCAGGACCCCGGCCGGCAGAGAGGGACGCCTCGCTGCCGGTGGTGGTCTCGCTGCTGTCCTTGCCGTCCCCTCGCAGACGATCCTGATAGAGACAATGGTGAACGACTGACTGACTAATGATCCCATGATATGATAACAGAATGATGATAAGGGAAGTGTTGTTCAGAAGGAAAAGACTGAAGGGAGTATCAAAGCACAGCAAGGTATTTGGCAATCAATATAAGTGAATGCAACCAAATGCATTAAACTTACAATGTTTTAGCATAATGATTAAAAGTAATGGAGAAGTAATGATATCCTTTGCTCAAATGGTGAATGCATAATAAAAGTGAGAGAGAGAGAGAGAGAGAGAGAGAGAGAGAGAGAGAGAGAGAGAGAGAGAGAGAGAGAGAGAGAGAGAGAGAGAGAGAGAGAGAGAGAGAGAGAGAGAGAGAGAGAGAGAGAGAGAGAGAGAGAGAGAGAGAGAGAGAGAGAGAGAGAGAGAGAGAGAAGAGAGAGAGAGAGAGAGAGAGAGAGAGAGAGAGAGAGAGAGAGAGAGAGAGAGAGAGAGAGAGAGAGAGAGAGAGAGAGAGAGAGAGAGAGAGAGAGAGAGACTTACTCTGGGCACACCATCATCTACAACTGGCAGGTCATCATCAATAGTGAGTGATGAGAGTGAGGTGGCTCGAGAGAACTCTACGGGGGTGCCTTCTTCTACAAAGGCTCTGGGTGCCTCGCTGAACACTCCAGTGCTGGTTCTTGGCCCTGGAACTGATCAAACACTCATTAAACACACACACACTCACACACAGAATGGCCATGTGTACATCTGATGCCTCCTCGTTGCTTCCCTTATTTTCTTATGTTCTTTACCCCTTCAGTACCAAGACACATTTTCATAGTCATTCTGTTTACCATTTTATACAGCTTCAGAAACTCATGTCGGGGATTAATAGTGAGGACTGTGGCCATTAATCCTCTGACCTCCATAGACCCTTCCTAATGCCAATAAAATGGTCTAATTGTACACAAATTTCAAGGTAAACAATGTGTCTAGTATTGAAGGGGTTAACTGTCACTTCAACTCATTATATTCCTAATTGGGTAAGTTAAGGCTGCATTGGTCTTTGGGGATTATGAAAGTCACTAACTCACTTCCTGACATTAACTGTTTATTTCTCAGCAAACCATGATGCTTTTCCAAGTCAAGATCTACACAGTGAAGGAAGCAGCAGTGAAATAAATGAGCTGAATGAATCTCAACCTCACCTATCCTAACCCCAAGACAACAATCCTAATGTTGATACTGTCCTGGTCTTTTATTAACATTCAGTGCTGAGGAAGGCTGAGGACTCACTCTGTGCTGGTGGAGGCTTGAAGGGCTGTGAGGGTGGTCTGGAGCGCTTGGGGCTTGGAGGAACAGTGTGGTTGGGTGAGTCTGGAAGGTCACTTGGGGATATTGCACCACTGGTAAACCGGCTGACGGGAGAGAGACAGAGAAAGACGACCATTAATAAAAAAACTAGTGCAGACTGCAGAAATTCATTGATATTTTCAGCTGAAGAAAAAGAAATAAGCTAAATAATCATCATCATCATTTTTGTTTAATGTCTGCATTTTCCCATTTATGTTGGGGTTGGATGGGCAATGACTGCTTTCCAAAAACTAAACACAAATTAATAGTTCCTTTTAACCTCACACTCACTAAAAAGAAAACCAGGAAAATAAACTAATAAACAGCAGAAATTCACTGTTCTGTGAAGTAAAAATACACCACAAAACTTGAGTACATAAACCGTCACATTACCTGAAGTCCGACACAACGGAGCTCCTGTCGTCATGGATGGACTGAACCTCAAAGCTGCTGAGGGAGGAGACGGAGGTGGCACGGGAGAACATGAGGGGTGTCTCCTCGTAGTGAACACTCTTGCCTACAGGGGAGACAGGGGAGACAGCCATGTGAAGCACTGTGTGGCTCAGGTATGATAGTCTTCTTTCTCTTTCAAGCATTTCTCTCAACACAAAGCACTTCATTAGCTCTAGTCTCAGGGATGAATGAGGATGGGAAAAAGTAGAAGTCACTGGAGAATGTTTTGACTTAAGATGTGATATTCAGTGGAAGTAGTATTTGTATTTCCACTCTGTCTCTCTCAACTTGCTAACCTGAAGTGGGCTTTTCAATATTTGTTCCTGTATGTCATATGAACCTGTGTGTTTAAGAGAAAGAAAGAGATACAATGTCTTCACCTCTCTCTCTCTCTCTCTCTCTCTCTCTCTCTCCCCAGCATGTCTTACCTTCTGGCCTCTCCATCTGCTGTGAGGAGGGAGTGTGGCTGCCATCCTGGGTGGTGTCCTCGATCTCCTCCCCTGCTCCCTCTTGGCCTTCCTTCTTCTCCTCGGCTGTCCCCTGTGGCTTGTGTTCCCGGTCCTCAGCCAGGTCCCCGAGGAGGCCGTCCCTGCAGAACACCAAATTGTACTAGTGTAATGCTTTCAACAGGCAGATCCTATGATGAGGTGTATATGTCAAGGGTGTAGCTAGATGTGGTAAAATAAAGTGTTTGAATGCTACACTATATAAATCAGATTAATTTATTTATCTTTCCTTTTTCCATTCTTGTGTATGTAGGTATTGCTCTTGTTACTTTATGTGTAGTCCAGCTGAATCTCAAGTTATCAAATTACATGAAATACTGGTTTATTTCCATTTACTGGCAGAGAAAGGTTAAATTTTGAAGAAAAAGAAATTAGAAAGTTATAAATCATAAGACATTTTCATTTAAACATTAGCTCATCAAATCCAAAATAATAAAAAATCAGTGTTCATTCCCAGCAGAGAGTTATGCTGACCTGGCATTGTTGGCATTGATCTCCCCACTGGTGAGGGAAGAGACTGAGGAGAACCTGGAGAGGGAGACAGGCGTTCCCTCCACACAGTAGGTCACCGGCTTGTCGGGTGTCATCATGCCGGAGCTGAGGCCACTCTTTCCGGGCGGGCCCGGCTGGGAGGGCAGCGGCTCCAGCGTGTCACGTCCGTCATCCTCAATGTTCTCCAGCTCCTCTGCTTTGCCCTTCTTCTCTTTCTTTTTCTGTAGAGGAGAATGATAATACTTTGAGTGTGAATGTATGAATGAAGATGCTTTGTTTGGCTACTTCTCTTTAAAGGTATCTTTTTCTTTTTCAAGTAGGTTTTAGGCATGAGGAAATTTGTCAAAGGGCAACAAATAGGAGCTAAAAAAAAAAAAGAGGATAAACTTAGAACAACAAAATGGATTATCAAAAGCCTGAGGATAATATCTCTGCCTGGTACAACACAGACATAGGAATTCCTTTTGAGACAGCTTTTGTATTCAAGTTAAACCGACAACATCAAATTCTCAAGAAAATATTGATAGACCAGTGCTGATCTTACATGAAAAAAGACTAACCAAATTAATAAAAAGATCAGTAAAAAGACTCACCTCACTGCTGGTGGTCCCGGCTGCTCCCTCTCTGTCAATCTCCTTGATGGCGGGCTCTCTCAGGTCTGTCATGGAGTTGGCGGTGGAGAAATTGTAGGGCGTCTCATAGGGAGTGCCCTCAGTATAGTATGTCTTGACTGAGTCATCGTGCACGGATGGCTCAAAGAACTGTGCGGCGGGTTCTGGGGGAGGCTTGGGGGGGCGGCGGTACAAGGCAGCCTCGTCACTGTCTCGCTCCTCTGAGTACCTGCAACACACGGGGACTCCAGGTAGTGGTGATGTACAGGAGTGATGGCAAAGATGTCTGGTTGTATGGCCAAATGTGTTTTTCATGAAGGATCTTTTGGTAAGGTTGTTCTGAGATGATCCTGTTATGTGTGTTTTGCTGTTTTTTTTTTTCACATGACTCAGGAATTAGAGGGCAACAAGTGGCACTTCAAACTGTCTCCTGAGTGGTGGGTGGAGGGGAACACAGCCTGACACAACACAGCTCACAGCTTCTTGTCAAGGGTCTAGGGGAACTCCAAGCTCTCAAGACTGTTTACACACACCAAGCTCAGCTAAATGTGAGCCAATGACTAACAAAATGGTGTTATCTACAACGGGAAACACAGTGGAACATTATCAGTGCTTTTAGAAAACTTGTATATTATTTATCAGAAAATCTAAGCCCATAATTAAGTGTCTCAGTTCAAGGTTTCTTCAGAAATTAGCATGACAATTGTTTTATGGTTCTTAATGGCAACATGGCAACATGGCAGCATCAATACTTTTGTAGTGATTCCCTCTCCATTACTTTGTTATCCTTTCTGTACTTTTCCTGGTTTGGTAATATAAGGAAAAGACAACCAATCATCTCTCTGGAGCCTGTACCCAGAAAAATATTGAATTCCCTGATAGTTTCAATTGAATTTGGCTGATAATGATCTTATTTCACTCAGAAAACTATGTAATGACATGATAAAGAATTTCACATGGGTAATTCTTAGGACACATTATTACACACTGTTATTTTGTAAGTAACATTTAGGACCTTCAAAACTCTCTCTCTCTCTCTCTCTCTCTCTCTCTCTCTCTCTCTCTCTCTCTCTCTCTCTCTCTCTCTCTCTCTCTCTCTCTCTCTCTCTCTCTCTCTCTCTCTCTCTCTCTCACACACACACACAAGAACTGATAACTGTGTTAGCTGAGGAGGAGTTACAGGTGTGAGGCGAAGCAGTCTAGTCACTGCAGCACTGCCTCCAGCCTGTGGCCACACACCGGGACACACTAGGGCGGCTAGCACCAAGCTTTGAGTACCAAGCATACGCTAGTCATATTGGCACATCACAATAGTTACAAACCACTGACGGGTTTTCTTTGGCTCATTTTTTTCACAAGGAATGTTGGCGTCTGTGCCTTGTACCGGTCCCTCGCACTGCTACTGATTAGCCTCGGGCAACTCCACCAGAACCAGAGCCTGACCCAATAGCACACTGTCCAAGACCAATGGTGAGTAACTAAGGGTGATACAAAATGCTGCAGCCATTGTTTAGTAATGATGTCAGTTATATACAGCTTTCTTCTAGTCTACTCTTCATGGTAACATAAATTCCAGGACTTTGTGCAGGGTGATATTAATTTATAAAGATATTATATCAACTGCCATACTTGATGGAGAAGATGACACAGAACTGACTGGAGACAATTACCTTAGACTGAAGTTGGTGGGTTGGTCCAGGTCTGTTTCAGCATAGCTGCCAAAGTTCTCCGGATCTCTCTTGGCCTCGGCGTGTGGCTCGGACTTCCTTGCGTCCGCTCTCCTCTCCACCACATAGTTGTCTATCTGAGGGCTGGGCCGCTCCACACTCTGGGTCATGCTGGCCATGGACTCGTTGGTGGGTGTCTTGAGGGTGGTGCCTGTGCCACACTTCAGGCTGTAGTTCAGTGGCTCATCCTGGGAGTCGTTCTCAATGTCCACTTCTGCCAGGTTGCGGCTGTAGTTCACATACTTGCTGTAGTAATTGTAGTGTACCTCATTATGAGGCTGCTGCTGTTGCTGCTGCTGTTGCTGCTGCTGCTGCTGCTTCCCGTTGACAAAGGTACGTCCTGGAGCACTGCGATCCTCCTCAGCAGTGGTGGAAGGCCGCCGGCGTGGGCTGAAGGGAGGCTGAGGTGAGGCACCGGAGAAGGAGCCATTCCTGGTGGCCTCTGAGGTGCTGCTGCTGAGGCCATTGTTGAAAGGCAGGGCTTCGCCGGACTGGCTGGCAAACACGTCCTTGGCACCGCGTACCCGCGCCGCAAAGATCTCATCGGCACTCGTGTTGAAGTCCTTAGACTCCAGGTGGCGCTGCAGCTCATCCTGACTCATGTGGGCAATGTCGGGCACGCAGTGTGAGGGCGGCGCCATGGAGCGCAAGGACAGGTCCAATGGACGCCCGGCCTCCCCTATCCCTTCCCGGCCGGCCTGCTGGTGACGCATCAGTATCTGCCGCATCCGGTCATGGGAGTTGTCAGAGTGCGTGGATGATATGGAGTCTCTGCTCTCAGACCTCATGTACTGCGCTCCCAAGGAGTGGAACATTGGCCGGGGGCCGGGATAGTACTGGGTGGCATCCCCAGGCTGGCCATAGAAGTGTGGGTCTGTGCCTTGTGGGTGTGTTGGGGAGGAGCGTGGGGACGTCTCAATGTTATCACAGGTCTCGGAGAGGGAGGGGTCCAGCTCCTGCTCCAGCGCCTTCTGCTTGCGTGCCTGCAGGGAGGGCAGCCCCATGCCATGCCGGGGGTCGGTGAGGGACATGCCCTCTGGCCGTGCTTGGAGCAGGTTCTTCAGGGCTGCACTTGATCCCATAGATATCATTTTGTGTTTGGAGTTGATGAGGGAACGGAGCATTGGCACAGCGCCCAGCTCCCACAGCATCCGCTGGTCCTGGGAGCACCGGGCTGAGAGGTTCCACAGCGTGCCGCAGGCGTTGCTCACCACAGTGAGGCTGGGGGAGCGCAGCTGGCCCAGAAGTGTGCTCAGTGTGTTGTGTTCCCTCAGCACTTGCCTGGCCGGAGGAAAAGTACATAATGAGGATATATTGCAATAAAACAACCACATCAATACCAACAAGTGCTGCTGGTAAAGTATCAGTTCTATTGAATCTAACTGTATCTACAGCAACAATAGTGAGGGAATTCAAGCCACATTAACAGAAATAATAAATGATAAATAAATAAATAAAACATTAACATATACTTCATCCAAAATAACCATCTCTATTTACTTCTGCTGAACCTAAAGGAATAATACAATACTAAGAGAAATGCAGTGGTGTGCAGCAACACTCACCGAAGATCTTCCCTCACAGCAATATGACTAGAAATGTTCCTGAGTATTCCTCCTCCGTTCTCCACGATGGCGAGGGTTTTGGACTGTGACTTATAGGTGAGTGTGCTGCAGATGAAGGCCAGTGCTCCGTCCACTGCACAGATCTCAGCCTGCAGAGTGAGTCCCTTCTTCTTACACACAACTCATGAGTACAATGAATGAGCACTCCTTAATTTTAATTTTGTCCATATTTCTACACATACAGTACTGACTAAATTTTGTCCATGTCAGTATATGAATACAGTACTGATATATTGCACAAGTTTGTAATGCATGCAAGTATAAACAAGAAACAAATGACAAATACTCTACAGGATAGGATCCAGACATTTTTCTAACCAATTCCATGATAAAGACTGATACACAAAGCCCTAATAGATATTTGATGAAGGGAATAAGTACCACAGTGCAGCAGTTCTACAGTTTTAGACAACTTTTTCCATTACAAGTGGCAAAAAAAATGATCTCTGTGTGAGTACCAAGTAGCAGGTTCCTCATTCATCAGTGGATGTGCAACAGTGAGGATGACGAACAAAAGCTCTAATTAAGATAGTCACAGAGTGTGTGTCACGTGTGTTTCTAAGCTGAATAAAGTTTATGATTTGTGTCACTAATATAGCACTGGTTTCCTGCAATGGGTCCACCACTAGCAAGCCATTCGCTGCTTCACCACAATTAGACACACCTTATTAATACTACAATGAGCAGAGAGGTTCCACACAGCTGACAGGATGACCTTCAGTGTGGACTCCTTGCGGGCGGAGAGGGCGGCCTGCATGAGGATGGCCACGGCTCCCACGTCCCGCAGACTGGCCTTGCTCCCTCCGTCGGCCCGCCAGGACAGGTTCCTCAGCACACTGGCAGTCACCTGAGACACACAAAGACACAGAATACTCCACTAACTTCTCACACAGTTGGCTGCATCCTACACAGAAGGTGAGGCAAACTGCAAAAGGCAACATCCTTAGAAAGATAGATCAATGGAAATAAAGTCATTCAAACAACATTAATAGCTTGCATGACTTCCATAACTTGTTCTCTGTCAAAAAATGGATAAAAAGGAAAAGGAAAGTGAAAATCAATGAGGCTACAGAAAAAAAATGTAATTAGAAACATAAAAACCTAAGTAAACCAAAGCAGTATCATTAAGTCATATAATTTTCACAATTTGAGCTAAATATTTTGTGTAAAAAGTACACTCTTAGTGTAAGATCTGAGATTTGTCTCTAGTTTACTCTCCAACACAAGAAAATAATAAAAATATTGAATTAAGTATTCTACATTTACACAACCTCTAACAACCACACCCAAAATAACAACAGCAATGTTGAGAGGATAAGCAGTAATGACAGCAGTGAGGCTGTGGATAGTGATGGCAGCAGTGCACCACCCACCCACCTGTCTGAGGTCCTCGCTCGGGGAGTGGAGCTGCGACACCAGCGCCCGCATGAAGGAGCGGAAGGAGCACAGCAGCGCCTTGTTGGTGCCGTCCCCGAAAGTGAGGTTGGTGAGGGCCATGCCAGCGTACCTGCAGGGATCAGAGTTAGTGGTTGTGCAGGTCCTGATGTGGCTGCCTCACACCTCTATCCTTCACCTTGGACTAACTATAACATCACATCTTTCTTACTACCAGGAGATGGTTTTAGCAAAGTTATTATCAACATGTCTAATCTACAAAAGCACATTCATTAATATTATTTGTTTTCTTCCTCCCCAGAGTCTTCCACAATGAAATAACATCTTTGTTTCTAATACTTCCCTAACTTCTAAATGCTTTATAGAACATACATTTCACTACTAGCACTACCCAGCACTCTCCCTCTCCCAGCACTATGGCTCACCTCCTGAGTGTGATGCAGTACTGGTCTGATGTGGTGGAGCCGTGTCCCTCGTGGTCGCGGCGGATCAGCTCAGCAATGGCATGGAGGCCGCCTAGCGTGCACATGGCATGGCGGTGGTCCTCATCGAAGGACAGCTTCATGAGGGCGGCCATGGCAGGACACGGGTGCCGGTCCATGTCGTCCTCCAGCAGCGGCCCACGCCCTGCACTGGTCCGTTCCAGACGCTCATACAGGTAGTCTGAGTAGTCCCGAATCTGCTCCAGCAACCTCAGCACCCTGCAGGGAGTGGTGGTGTGGTGGTGATGATGGCAGTGGTGGTTAGAGGTGATGAGAGGTAGTAGTGGTAATGGTGGTTAAAGGTGATGAGAGGTAGTAGTGGTGGTGGTGGTGGTGGTTAGAGGTGATGAGAGGTGGTGGTGATGATGGTGGTGGTGGTGGTGGGTGATGTCAGCCACACATGGCAAGGCACTAATTACTGATAAGCTATATTCTTTAAAACCTTCAGCATACAGTATAGAAAGATTGTAAACTTGAATCAAATGTGAGTTTTTCCAATTAATGTTTTCTTTATTTTCATGTTTACTGTGAAATTTTATTCAGAAGTATAAATTGTTACTCTACAAATCAAGTTCTCACTCATGAATACAAGTTCAGCCTTTATAAATAACAATAAGATAAATTATTTCACTTATGATTTGAAAAATATTTACTATTCTTAAATCAACATTCATTTCAATTACTCAAAATTACATATGAGAAAAATGTATCTGAATAACTTTAAAGAGCAAAAATAAAACCTCTTTCAGCAGACACAAGACAGCACCAGACACCACCACCACCACCCAGGACCAGCAGTACCTTGCTTCCCGCCGGCCACGCTTGTCATCGGGGTGGGAGTGGACAATGTTGTGCAGTGCCTGTGCTGCCCGGAGCCTTGTCTCTCTGGTGGGTGCCACATCACCGTCGCCGCCATGCAGAAGCTGGCCGGTGGAAACAATGACACAAATAAGTACTGATCACAATACAAGTTATCATGTTCATGTCAGAGAAACTACAGCAGGACAACTTCCACATTAATGAAAAGGCAAACTACTGAAAGCATCTATAATAGCAACTCTATCAAAACACAAAAAATAAGCATAAACCTTTACATGAAAACTTAATGACATGTGTAACAAATTACAGGATGACAAGATGACCCCAAAGGTTCACCACAAAAACAGTCTTGAAAACAGCAAGACTCAACATCAAAGACTATATCACCACAGAAGTACATATGTAAACAAAAACTTTGCTCTCTCACCACGACTATTTTCAAAGCACACAGATACAATTCACCAGGTTCTCAGCAACACACACAAACACACACACACACACACACACACACACACACACGCACCTGGATGAGTAAGGGGAGACATCCGGACTGCCGCATGGCCACGCAGGAGTCAGGGGAGGAGGACATGGCCAGCAGCGTGCGACTCATGTCATCCCGGTCACCCGAGGAGAACATAGAGAGCAAGCCGTACACCATCTCCACCTGCCGGCACCACAGACATCTCAGACACCAGCACTGGCACTCACACACACACACACACACACACACACACACACACACACACACACACACACACACACACACACACACACACAGACTGATGAACTTATGGTAGGTAAATAAAAATCTGAAGTTTTAGTTTTGTATCTCTCTCTCACAATGAAAAACGTAAGTATAATTTCAAGATAAAAACTGAAATTAACAAAAGAAAAAAAAAAAAAAAAAAAAAAATTGGTAAAATTTGAATTAGGAAGATTTACAAGACAGTTATACATAAATTTATAAAAACATTGGAATATTTTATGAGAGATGAACACCTGAAAAGGCAAAAGAAAATTTGGAAGAGGGAAGATCTTTGAATAAAGCAAAACATTACAAGAAATTATAAGAAAGGTGCATATATGAATTTAGGAAGGAATTAGTTAAATATAAAGACAGGATCAAATGAATGTTGTTTACACCATGAATACTATCAAGTAAACGCAATTAAATAAAGACAGACACACACACACACACACACACATTGATGACCCAATAAACTTTAAGACATTCTGTGGCTTGCATCATCCATAAACATGAACTAGCATGTTTGGATGTATTTGTTTGCTCTAACTAATTCTCTAATTCACTCGGGAAAAAATGCGTAATCTTGATGTCAAAACACTAAGGATTGGCTCTATTTCAAGTAGCACACGTGACACTAACTGACATGAAAAGGATTATTGTCATTGAAAGAAAGGCTCAGTGCAGGAAAGCCCTTTATTACTAGGCATGATCTAAAGCAACAGCCTGCTAGTTATTTAATGCCATGTAAAAAGTGGCATTCAGTTATATTCCATGAGCTGTCTACTCAAAAAACAGCACATCTTGGATAAACACTGCAATTAACTAATATCAAATCACTTGCTGAAATTCCTTATGTACCTAACAAATAAAGCTACTACTAAGTGAATATTTTATTCCCACCCACATTCCTGTACTAAGTCTATGTTCTATGTGAATAATCTATGAGCCTGTGAGAATGTTTGCTAAGCACCACCAAGGCTCACTGTCTCCCTGCTAAGAGTGAGTGGAAAGGATAGTGAGGTGGGCACTGTGTGTAGTACCTTGTTGGTGAGGAGTTGCTGGGTGCTCTGAGCGCGGCGGTTGGTCACGCTGGAGGTGGCCATGATGCCTGGGACCTCCTGCAGTGGAAATGACAAATAAAATACAAGTTAATCAGATAACATGTCAAAAAATCGTGCCAGTTTCTTGGGAATGAAAAACAAAAGAAAACATTATTTACAGATCAAATTTTGACTTTCTGAGATGAATGTAATTTGAGACATAATCCAGAATCTTTATCCAAAGTACATACCAACATCAAAGATTTTAAAGTAATTTTTTTCTAAATCTATCAATGTACATATAATGAATCACTGCATGAGAAGTGTGTCCAGTTTCTCCTGTGTTTGCATTCCCTTCTCACCACTCAATGTCCTTTCACTCCATGGACCAGAGCAAGTAAATCAACATTAGTAACATTCCTGAGTTTGCCCATGAGATGGACAGAGCCAACAGTACCTGATTGTTGTTCTTGTATGGCATGCCCATGGAGGCTGGGCTGGAGTGCCACAGTGCCTTCTCGAAGGGCCAGGCGCCGCGCAACACAGCCTCGATGGCGGGCGGCAGCTTTCCGGCCGGTATGTCCTGCTGCAGTAAGGTGTCGGTGGGGGAGTCAAGGTCATTGGAGTTCTGGTTGGTGAGGGATGGCCGGCCCCGGGGTGGCATCCTCTCAGCGGGGTGGTGCGGGGCAGGGTCCGACTGTAAGGAGTCCATCTCTGGGATCTCACTGATGTCGTCAGCTGTGGCGTCCTCATCCTGCAGCTGCAAAGACAGACCTTATGAAGCCTTTAGGATGTGACATTATCTACACACTACAAAAGATGACCACAATGAAGCCTGGACATGACCCTAACCACTACATCACCTACACAACTGCAGAAACACACCAGTGAAGTCCTCTGTACACTGCTACATCACCAATATAAATTTACCAATGGTGATGATAGGTGGAAAAAGGAAGAAAGGGTATGTTTCTATAAGGGACTGCCACATGTAAATCTAATGACTCCTACCAGCTTCTCTTATTTTCTTATGTTCTTATGTCCACGAGTCAGCCTATGCAGCAGCAAAACATGTCCTTAGTGAAGCTTTCTGGACTTGACTACTGCATTACCCAAGCCACACAGCTGCAGAGTGTGGCCTCAATTCAATCTGGACATAATTATTATGTTACCCGGGCAAGACAGTGAGCGCCTTGATGAGACCAGCTAGACATTCAGTCCAGGCTCTCGCTGCAGTGACCCAAACCAACACTTATACTCAAATTGAAGCTTTATCTTTTAGGGTCACCAGTCACCACCAATCCTTTACATATCACAACTCAAGTCTCCACAATATTGATTTCATTTACAACAAGATGGAATTTAACGTATGTCTATTGTAGGTAAGTTTTTTTTCCTTGCATAAACTTAATTAAAACATAATATCCTTGAATTAAGCATGAAATGTAACTTTTATGTGTTAATGAAGTGTTAAATGTAATGTCCATCTTATTAATTAAGTGTGGCATGTAAAACTTCTATCTTCTGATTCCTCAATTAAGTGTGACATGCAAACTTTTATCTCTTGATTAAGTGTGGAGCATAACTTTTATCTTTTAAATGTGAGATGGTAGTCTGACCTTTTCATCATGAGAAAAATGCCACCACTACTGCCAATATGCTTTCTCTGTGTGACACCCAATAATCTTGTAGCATATACTCTCTTATCTCGCGCTGAATTTCACAATCTCTTCATCTCTGTCCATCCTCATTACATATCATCTCCATCTAAGCTTTCTAAATTAGCCACACAAGCACTCCCCACCTCCCTGCAGCCCATCAGCCATGCCCATGCCTGCTCTTCCCCTCCCAACACGAAACACCTCCCTCCTCCTCCTCCTCCCTCCAATCTCAAACAACCCCACAATTTACAGCCTGCCCCTTTGCCCAGTGTGTCATCTCCCTTAATATCTGGGTAGGGATAAACAAACATCAAGGGGGAGAACAGTGTATAAATCCCCACAAAGCCAGATAGCTGCCTCACCCACTTTCCTGAATGTGTCATCACCTTTAATAAATCGCAAGACACGAAGGTATAAAAAAAAAAAAAAAAAAAAAAAAAAAAAATACATGAGGAAAAATTACAAAGTATGTTAATATCCTTGAATTTTACTCCTCCCGGCTGGTGCAAGGCTGTCTTTTGGGATCTGGCACGGGGACAGTCTTTCTCTCCCTCTGTGTGTCTCTCTGTCTCCATGTGAAGGGGAGACATTACATACATGGCAACACACACATGTTCCTCTGTTCCTGATTGTCATGATCAGGAACAATTACTGGAGGATCTGAATAGTTTGCCTTTTTATGTGTTGGTGAGAACAAGAGAAAATTTGAAGGAGAGGAAAGAAGGAACCAGATAAATATGTGGAAGAAGAAGAAGAAGAAGAAGAAGAAGAAGAAGAAGAAGAAGAAGAAGAAGAAGAAGAAGAAGAAGAAGAAGAAGAAGAAGAAGAAGAAGAAGAAGAAGAAGAAGAAGAAGAAGAAGAAGAAGAAGAAGAAGAAGAAGAAGACTACTAAGACTACTACTACTACTACAACTACTACTACTACTACTACTACTACTACTACTACTACTACTACTACCACCACCACTACTACTATTATTACTACTACTACAACCACCACCACCACCACCACCACCACCACCACCACTGCTACTGCTACTACTACTACTACTACAACCACCACCACCACTACTAATATTACTACTACTACTACTACTGCTGCTACTGCTGCTGCTGCTGCTACTACCACCACCACCACTGCTGCTGCTGCTGCTGCTGCTGCTGCTGCTACTGCTGCTACTGCCACTAGTACTACTATTACTACTACTGCTACTACCACCACCACTACTATTATTACTACTACAACTACTACTACCACTAGTACTACTACCGCTACTGCTACCACTACTACTACTACTACTACTACTACTACTACTACTACACAAGAACATAATAAATCAATACGGGAAAATAACACGGAAACAGCATGAAATCATAAAGTCAACCACCACCACCACCACCACCAGCCGCTGCCCTCACCTGGTTGGCGTTAACGGCGTCCATGATGTCTGTGGGGTGGTGAGGCTGCGGCGAGGCGGGTGGCTGGGGGTCGTGGTCGTTGCCGTTGACGTGGTTGTTGTGGTGGGTGCGCAGAGTGTCCTGTTGGAGCTTCTGAATGGTCTTCTCTATGGTGTTGATGGTGTGCAGGCGGTGGTCACGGCGCCGCATTATCATGGCCGTGGAGCCAAGACGCTGCCCCAGGGCCTCCTGCAGTCGGCACACCTCGCCCTCCACGCGCCACCGCTCGCAGGCATCCTGAGGGAGAAGGAAGGAGAGGGTCAGGCCTGCATGTCTGTACACGTTCTCCCTGGCTGCTGCAGGAAGGAGTGTGCCTGAGTGTGCCTCACCTGCTGGTCAATACGCTGGGGGATTCAACCTTTGTGGTCTTCATATAAAGGAATAAGTAAATAAGAATACATTAGTACGTAAATAAAAGAGCATCAACAAACTAATCTAACCTAAATAACTAACAAATCGTATTAAAAAAAAAAAAAACATATTCCTTCTTTGCCATTGATAAATGAGGATAAATCAGACCGGAATTGAAAAAAAAAAAAAAAACATTTACTTCTTGATACATACGCCAGATCAGCAACAATTACCTTCCCACACGTGTTTCTCTATTCTACATAGATTGACTAGCAAACACGACAAGTTCAGGAATCACACCACCACCACCACCACCACCATGACTCAATACCTCCGCACTACACAGACGTCAACACTCCACATTCCATACTCACCTTGCCACGCTGAGGATCGTTGGCCGAGGAACTGCACACTCAGGTACAACACTAACACTACTAATAAGTTAACACCACCCTCTCCCTCTCTCCCCTCCTTCTCTCCCTCCCTCTCCCTCAAGTTACCACCAAACATGCCCGGAACAAATAAACAAGGCGAGGTAAACACGAGCACCACCAACACCACCACCACTACCATCACCACCACCACCACCCCCCCTCCATCACTCCCTAATGCCAGGCTGCTGAGACAAAACGTTCAATCCATCTTGTTAACCTCAACTGGCGGGGATTCTGAGCGTGTCCTGAGTACCCCAAGCGTCCCCCAACTGAAGTGAAGGCCTCCTGACGCAGTACAGCCTCCTGCAGAAGCCCTTCGGTACCTTTGACGTGGTAATTAAGTGCGGTGCAGAACCATTATTATCTAATCTTCCCGCCCATTACAGTGACACGGGTTTTCTTTTACTCCTACGGTGATATTTCAACGCGGCAGCCAACTGTTGTTTTTCCCATGCTCCTCCACTTGTCTTCCCTCATACGCCCGCATCGCCGCGCCCTCAGACTCCCGGGTCCTCTGTGCCTCTGCCGCTGTCACTGTCGCCACAGGACCCGGGCGCACGCCATCGAATAAATCACACGCAGCAAAAAAACCGACTTTAATGAATAAATTACATTAGTTCTCCCTCTTCATGCCCACAGAGGCACTTCTTCCACCTGGCTGTGGGTCTCCGGGGGTCTACAGAGGAGTGACGTGGGTAATGATAGGTTGTTATGAGTCCTCCCGCTCCTTGCATGATGTCGGGGAGGAGGAGCGGGCAGAGGGAGGAAGAGAGGGACGGGAGAGCTTAAGAGACAATCATATAGTAAAGAGTTTCATCGTCCCTTGCATGTGGGAGAGAGGCGGGAAGATAAGAAGGCGGGGGGAGGTCCAGGAGGGAGAGCGTAAGAGTGTAAAAGGTCATGTAGTAGTAAAGTTTGGGTCAGAATGAGGGTGGTGTTCTTTAAGCTGCGGAACGTGAGGCTGAGGGACACTTATCCTCACAAATGTGCTTAGTTAACAAGGATTAGTGTGTGTCATCCAAACATCGCCTCAGTGTTGGTGCCGCGTCAACACACACTTTGCTGCTGCTCACTGCCTTGCCCACCTACGCTGAGCTAACACTTGGGACGGCCGTGTGTGTGTGTGTGTGTGTGTGTGTGTGTGTGTGTGTGTGTGTGTGTGTGTGTGTGTTTCACTGTTTGATCTGCTGCAGTCTCTGACGAGACAGCCAGACGTTACCCTACGGAACGAGCTCAGAGCTCATTATTTCCGATCTTCGGATAGGCCTGAGACCAGGCCCACACCACACACCGGGACAACAAGGTTACAACTCCTCGATTTACATCCCGTACCTACTCACTGCTAGGTGAATAGGGGCTACACGTGAAAGGAGACACACCCAAATATCTCCACCCGGCCGGAGAATCGAACCCCGGTCTAACCACTGAGCTACCGGGCGTGTGTGTGTGTGTGTGTGTAAAAGTCTCTGGTTCTGGGAAAAGTGGTGACGTCTGTGCCTTGCTCCACGCTTTGAGGTGTTTCTTTGCCTCGTTCTTCACCTGGCTCACGTGCGCTGCTCCTCTACTCTACACCGCACTGCACCGCACCGCATCACACCGCACCGCACTGCACCGCACAGCACCAGACCTCACGCGGCGCGGGTTCACTTCTCTCCCTACTATATTCCTTACGATCCTTCCTCATTCCACCACTTCTACGCTTCGCTTTGTCTTCATCAGCCGCCGTGAACGTGAGGCGCGATTTTTCCTCTCCTTCCCCTACCCACCTGGCGAGAGAAGACTGGGGAGCCGGGGGTCATGGGAGGATGGGGTGGCACAGGTGTGAGTCCCGGGGGTGCCAGGCGAGGGCGGCACCCCCTTGGGCACGCTCGGGGGGGCCAGTCAGGCAGCTCGCCAGGCACCAGTGACGTCACAGCCTTGGCACTGACTCTGCGTCTTTTTAAACCTTCTTTTTTTAGGGTGAGTGTACTGTGGGTTGGTCACGATCGCCATACATGACGTCAGGTCGCGGCGGGATGAAGGTGTTTGCTCAGTGTATGGGGTGTGGACACAGGGGAGGGGGGTGAGGGAAGGGAAGGGATGTGGGGTGGGGAGGGGGGTGTACATCTGCCAAGAAGGGCCTCTTTTATGTTCCTGTCTGCCAGAATTAAACCTTAGCGATTCACGGAGGAAGACGAAGAGACTGCTTTGATATTCTCTCCCTCTTTCTTTCTCTCTCTCTCTCTCTTTCTCCCAGCCAAACATCCACCTCCTCCTCCTCCTCCTCCTCCTCCTCCTCCTCCTCCTCCTCCTCCTCCACCATCATCACCTCCACCTTCCAACAATGCTACAGGCGAGGCTATAAAAAGCAGGAAGAATTCGCCTCAGCTTTGCAAAGGTAAATGAAGTTTTCTAAATATACTCTTAACTTTTCTCTCTCTCTCTCTCTCTCTCTCTCTCTCTCTCTCTCTCTCTCTCTCTCTCTCTCTCTAAGGTCAACACAAGGATTATTATCTCCGTGTCTTTCAAATATGCACAGCTGTTTCACCCTTTCCTCTCCTCATTCTGCTCGTTCTTCTCCTCCTCCACCTCCTCAGGGTTCTGCCACATTTCTCTCCTCGCCACCTGGACGCCCCGTGACGAACCATGAACCGCATCCAACATAAACCAGCGAGCGGCACCACGCCCCCAGCACGCGACCGTCCTGCACCACAGCCGGGCGCGCACTGAAGGCAAAGAGGCGCAGCTGCGACGGTAAATACTAATTGAATGGTTGTGCTTGGAGTCTTTGGATAGTTAAAGGCATGGTGAAGAAAACAGAGCAATGATACGGTTATTTTTCTGAGCTTTGAAGATACGAATGTAAAAAGAAGCAGTGCATGTTGATTTGCACTTAACTATAATGTGACGCTTTTACGTTAGAAATTTTAAAGGAACGAAGGTAAGAACAATAATACAAGGATGAGGAAGGTACACACGAATATAGGGATGATAAAAACGCATTATTTTACCGTTAAATATACAAAAATAAGAAGGAAAAAACGCTAATATGGTCATATATGGAAAGCAACACGATAATATTTAGTCAAAAGCTGAACTGAGAACAAAAACAATATCATAAAGACAGGGAAGATACACGTGAGTCTTTTATAAAACCTAAAAAAGCGAAGATGAGCAAAAATTCGCATCAAAAGTTGAAAGGAACGAAAATACTAAAGATGCAGATGTGTCTCTCTTTAACCTGAAGCTGCGCCAGATAAGACATTGTTGCATCATAAGTTACGAGAGATGATGGCCGAGATAACGCAACGCACACTGTCAATGGTCAAAACACTAAGGAAGATGATAATATAAAGATGCATAAGTCACGTCTCCCTTTAATCTGAAGGACACGAAGATAAATTAATCGAAAGCAAAGACGACGAAAACAATGATAAAAGTATAAATTGAAATGTTTGAACAATAAATGTGAAACTGAATTACCAACTTAGAAAACGACAGTGAAAATAAAACAAAGTAAAAAAAGAACAAGAAGAAAAAGAAAAAAAACAACAACAACAACAACAACAACAACATGAAGAAGAAGAAGAACAAAAACAAAAAGAAAAGAAACAGGAAAAGAAAAAAAAAAAAAAGTGAGACAAGAACATGAACAACAACAACAACAACAACAACAACAAGGGAAGTAGCGTGACACTCTTGGAGGAGGAAGCAAAGATGAAAGGAGAGTAAAAACAGCTTTGGGTTTAATCTCTCCTGCTAATGAATGAAGAAAATAAAAGCGAGTGACAGGAACATTTTACAGGAAGCCAATTGCATTCATTTCTCGCCACATTCTTTTCTGTTTTCCTCCCTCTTGTCCACGAGTTTGATCTTAATTATCAAAAATTCCTGATAGTTAAATGCATGTTTCTTTTTTATCCGTTTCTTACGTGTTAGATTTTGATTCAACCCCTTCTGTACAACAACACGTTTCCATATCCATTCTGGTTACTATTTGGTGATTTTATACAGCTTCAGAAACTAGTGTGAGTAGAATAGTGAAAACTGGTTACTGGTTCATTCTGGTTACTATTTGGTGATTTTATACAGCTTTAGAAACTTATGTGGTGGATAAAAATATTGAAGACCGTGGCCTATGGAGGTCAGATTAATGCTCACAGTATTCACTATTCTAATCCCTACAGTACTGGGATGAATTTTTACCACGAGTGTTTATATACGATTAGACGATTGTAATGACATTAGGAAGAGTCTATGGAGGTCAGAAGATTGATGATTAATGGCCAGAGTCTTCACTATTCTAATCCCCCACATAAGTTTCTGAAGCTGTATAGTCACCAAATAGTAAGCAGAATGGATATGAAAACGCGTCGTGGTACTGAAAGGGTTAAGGAAGCTGAGGCAACGCAATCACATAAACCAGACCGGACGCTTCCTTCAAGTGTTCATGATTTGCATAATCACGACGACTTTTGTGAGAGTGGCGTTAACTTTTATATTCATTCTCATATATTCATTTCTCTGCTTCTCCTCGCGTCTTGAAATTTTTATGATGGAAGTTAAAGATGAAAAAACAAACTTAGATAAAAAAAAAAAAAAAAAAAACTTGAAAGCCAAATCTGGTTTTTATGCATGTTTATCTTCTTTTCATCTTTCTTTAATCGGATAGAATGTAAATCTTTCCTGTAAACACCTGAATCAGCAGAAAAAAAAATATGAAAAGGAATGAGGAATACAAAATAAATGAATAAATAAAATGTAAAGATGTGAATAGACCCAAGACTCGCAATGGTTAAAAAAAAAAAAAAAAACATCGAATAACATGTAAAATCCTTCCTATAAACACGTGAAGCAACTTGAAAAAAAAAAAAAACCGTATGGAAAGGAATGACCAATACAAAATAAATAAATAAAACTAGAGATGTGAACAGAACCAGGATTCGCAATAGGTAAGTAAGCCGAGAAGGAAAACATCGGATAACATATAAAATCATTTTCGTAAACACGTGAACCAGAAGACAGAAACCGTGAAAAGGAATGAGAAATAAAAATAAATAAATAAATAAAATGTAAAGAGGTGAACAGAGCCAGGATTTGCAATAGATAAATATGAAAAGAAGGAAAACATCGGATAACATGTAAAATCCTTCTTATAAACACGTGAATCAGCAGGAAAAAAAAAAAACGTGAAAAGGAGTGAGGAATAATGAATAAATAAATAAAATGTATAGATAAATTGGAAAAGAAGGAAAACATTACAAGAAATTAAACTACGAGTAAACTAATCAAGACGAGGAAAAAGATGGTAACACAGGAATGAATAGATAAGAAAAATAAAAAAAAGGTAAAAAAAATAATAATACCAGATGATGAAGAGACTAATAATGAAGCAAGAAAGAAAATAATTAAAAAGGAAGAAAAAAAGTGATGAATGAAATAATAACAATAAAAAAAGAGGAAAGTAAAGAAAATATAAAAAAAAAGTAAGACAAACAAGAAAAAATACAAACAAAAAAGACAAAACTGAAGAGAGAAACAGAAAAAGATAAAGGAAAAAAATAGAAAAACAAAAGAAACAAAAAAATCACAATACATAAAGCGAAAAAAGCCAAAAACCAGTCACAAAATCTTTAAAACCCACAAGTAGAACACATTTAATTGAGACACCCATAAGAGAAAGTAAGGAAAACGGAAGGTAAAGAAAACGAGGGATGGTGAAGGAGTGTGGCCGAGCAGGAAAACGTGTCAAGGCAACAACAAAAAACGGGAGACGTGCTTGAGGGAGTAACACTCTAATTATTCTTCATGTGACGCGAGAAAGAGAGAGAGAGAGAGAGAGAGAGAGAGAGGTAATGTTGGTCTCTCTCTCTCTCTCTCTCTCTCTCTCTCTCTCTCTCTCTCTCTCTCTCTCTCTCTCTCTTTGAACCTATCATCATACCCATATTCCAACCCCCTACCACACATCTCTCTCTCTCTCTCTCTCTCTCTCTCTCTTTGTCGTAACTCACGCCCTAACCACGTGATAGAGGACAGCAGGTGCCACACACGTCTCCTGCAGAAGTCACAGCAGGGGACACACCACTGCTTTTGGGTGTCTTTGAAGCTCGCTCTCTCTCTCTCTCTCTCTCTCTCTCTCTCTCTCTCTCTCTCTCTCTCTCTCTCTCGTTAATAAGGTTAGGTCTCGTGTGTTTGTGCTCCCGCCTACACCACCTACATGCACGCACACGCACACGTACATGCACACACACAAACACGCACGTACACCCACCCACTCTCTCTCTCTCTCTCTCTCTCTCTCTCTCTCTCTCTCTCTCTCTCTCTCTCTCTCTCACATGACACTGAAGTAACTGTACACATTTTTCCTAATTGCAAACACACACACACACACACACACGCGCGCGCGAAAAAAACAACAAGGGAAAAAGACAACAAGATGGAAGTGACAAATGAAATAATGGAAATAGAAGAGGAAGAAGAAAAAGAGGCGAGAAAAAAAAAGACAGCTCTATTACTCTTATTTACACTCCTTATTCTTGTCCTTGCTCTCTCTCTCTCTCTCTCTCTCTCTCTCTCTCTCTGGACTACTACTACTACTACTACTACTACTACTACTACTACTACTACTACTACTACTGCTGCTGCTGCTGCTGCTATTTTTACTATAACTACTACCACTACTACTACTTCATCTAATACTACTATTACTACTGCTGCTACTACTACTACTACTACTACTACTGTTACTACTACTACTACTTTTATTGGCACTACTACAACTACTTCTACTTCTACTTCTACTACTACTACTACTACTACTACTACTACTTCTACTACTACTACTACAACCACACACACACACACACACACACACACACACACACACAAATACTTTACATAGAAGATGATAATTAACATACGTACACATACATACATACATATACATACGTACACATACACACATACACACATTCCGTCATCGCCTTCTTCAGGATCGAGACTCAAAGGGCAACATAATTTCAGTGTATATGTTTAATCTGAGAGCATCTTACGAGTCACTGTCAGAATTATATGGAGGAGGAAACGCAGAAGTATCTCCACCTCTCTCTCTCTCTCTCTCTCTCTCTCTCTCTCTCTCTCTCTCTCGACGATCAGAAAATATCATTATTGGTCGTGTATTAAATTTACGGAGGAGAAAATGTTTGCAAGAGAGAGAGAGAGAGAGAGAGAGAGAGAGAGAGAGAGAGAGAGAGAGAGAGAGAGAGAGAGAGAGAGAGAGAGAGAGAGAGAGAGTAGCTAATTTGCTGCTTGATTGACTGACTAACTGACTGACTGACTGACTGACAGAATGACTGACTGACTTACTTACTGACTGAATGAACGAATGAACTAACTGGTTAAATAGCTGAGTTTCCTTGAGGGTCTGTTGTTTGTGCTCGATTGATTAACTGACTGACTGACTGACTGACAATGTGTGCGCGCCTGTCTGTCCCTCTGATTGACTGGCTAACAATTCAATGAAAAGTGTGACTGAATGACCGGTTTGACTGACGCGTAACTGATTAATTTACTCACAGCTGGACACACTCAAACACTGACTGATTCAAGGGCACCACTACGAATACCTCTCTCTCTCTCTCTCTCTCTCTCTCTCTCTCTCTCTCTCACATGTTAACGTGACGTCACCGGCTAAGGGCGTAACCCACTGAGAGAGAGAGAGAGAGAGAGAGAGAGAGAGAGAGAGAGAGAGAGAGAGAGAGAGAGAGAGAGAGAGAGAGAGAGAGAGAGAGAGAGAGAGAGAGAGAGAGAGAGAGTCACACTTCCACTGGTTTCTTGGAGTAATGTCTGCTGGCATGATGTGAAGGAAGAGAGAAAAAGGAAGAGGGAAGAGAGGAGAGGGAAGAGGGGAAAGGGGAGAGGGATGAGGGGGATGAGGGAAAGAAGAAGGTACGAAAGGGTAAGTGTGTCGCGGAAATGGGACGGCGTGATGGGCGACGGGCGGGTATGAGAGGGTGAGGGCGTGATGCGGATGAGGGGGAAGGGCTAGGCTGGGGAGGTTGGCCCAGGTGTTGCGGGGCACGTGGCTCCCTTTCAAGGTCACCTGTGTGCACCTGTGGCGGATGTCCACAAGATGGAGGGCGTAGCAGGGATGGAGAGAGGCAGCGGCACGCCAGGACAGCGATGTAACCACTGAGATGGTGCGCCCGCGCGCGCGCACGCACACACACACACACACACACACACACACACACACACACACACACACACACACACACACACACACACACACGGTAGCTCAGTGGTTAGAGTGATGGCTTCATAAGCCAGAGGACCGGGGTTCGAATCTCCGGCCGGGTGGAGTATTTGGGTGTGTCTCCTTTCACGTGTAGCCCCTGTTCACCTAGCAGTGAGTAGGTACGGAATGTAAATCGAGGAGTTGTGACCTTGTTGTCCCGGTGTGTGGTGTGTGCCTGGTCTCAGGCCTATCCGAAGATCGGAAATAATGAGCTCTGAGCTCGTTCCGTAGGGTAACGTCTGGCTGTCTCGTCAGAGACTGCAGCAGATCAAACAATGAAACACACACACACACACACACACACACACACACACACACACACACACACACACACACACACACATACCGAGAGGGCCGGGTTCGAGTCCCGGAAAGCGGCAAGGCAAATGGGCAAGTCTCTTAATGTGTGGCCCCTGTTCATCTAGCAGTAAATAGGTACGGGATGTAACTCGAGGGGTTGTGGCCTCGCTTTCCCGGTGTGTGTTGTGTGTTGATGTGGTCTCAGTCCTACCCGAAGATCGGTCCATGAGCTCCGAGCTCGCTCCGTAATGGGGAAGACTGGCTGGGTGGCCAGCAGGCGACCGTGGTGGTGAATTACACACACACACACACACACACACACACACACACACACACACACACACACACACACACACACACACACAGCAATACGGCGGCCACGTGGGGAGGCCGCTGGATGGGCTCCGCGGGCCATCACTAGGGCAAGGCAACGCGAGGAGCAGCCCAAGATTTTCACGGCGGCCAGTCTCGTGGCAGGGCGTGTGCGTGGCGGGGCGTGGCGGCGTGAATCAGAGCTGGCGCGGGGCCATAATTACCCGCGATAATAACACACTCATCGATTAAAAACACGATAATGCCGCCGGGAGGTCTCGGAAGCCTCGGTGAGGTGGGCGTTGCAGCGCTTCTCCCTGGGCGCTGCCTCTCCCAGGGCGCCGCAACTCCCAGCCACGGCACGTCGCGGTGACCTGTAATTTTCCCTGCCTGGTGCAGCCAGGAAGCCAAGAGGCGCCCGGTGCTCGCCGCCAGCCTGGCGGTGCCGTGTGGGGAATGAGGCAAGGCGGCGGCGATGCGGCGGCAGATAATTACTGTTGAGGAAAGAGAAAAGCAAAAACCAGAAAATAAACATGATAGAAGGTGACCATTAGAGGCCGAGGAGCAGGTGGGCGGCGCGAAGTGTGTTACCTGTGGTGTTGGAGGGTGGGGCCGCTTGTCGTCCTCGTCGCTGCTACCCACCGTCACCACAGACCCCAGGCGCGGACGAAACCGTCTAAATTCTTCCACGGGGTCTGGACAGGAGCAAGCGACACCTGGCGGGGGCAGCGGATCTTCGGACGCAGCCGCGGGCACCACGTCATCTGTGCCAAGTACGTCAGCAGGGCTGGGTAACTCCGCAATCAGTGGCTCCACGTTCCTACTCCGACGGAGGGACCGACGGAGGCGCTGGAAGAAGGACGGCCGGGGTTCCTGAGGGACGGGGACTGGCAGAGAGGCTCGGCGGAGGCGCCGCCTCTGCGACGCCGCGGCAAGACTCGCCTGACGGGGACTGGACGCGCCGTGCAAGGGGCAAAGACGCCTCTCTGGCACGGAGGTCGCTAGGGAAGTCCTGCGGGGCCAGCGGATGTCTCCCTCACTGCGGGGGTCAGGGCTAGGGGTGATCCGGGCTCCCCTGCTGGGTTCGGGTTCCGAGGTCACGCCGGTGTCAGACTCAGTGTCTGCGGGCACGTACACGCCTCGCCGGCGGATGTTGTGGCGAGTTTCAGGAGGCGCCGGGCCGCCCGAGCCGCTGCTCTGCGAGTCGTCCTCCTTCACGAGGGTCAGCAGGCGGTGGATGAAGGCCGCGTCTCGGGTGGGTGCCGCAGGGTCCAGTGGGGGGCCAAGCCCTGTTACACACTCTGGCAGCGGGGGCGACACAGACGGGGAGCGGCCCAGCTCCAGGGTGGTCTCCGACACCAATGTCATGGGCTTCTCCAGCGTGGCCACGTGACGCTCGCCCAGCGCGCTGCTGCTGCTGCTGCAGGTCGTGGACGACCATCGCAAGTCGCGATGCGCCACACTGACTACCGGCGAGAACGGCGGCGTGGCGGGGGAGGACAGGACGCCCGACTCATCGTCGTCACTGTGGACAAGGCGCTGTGTGCCCGGCGACGCCTGGTTCTCGGGACACAGCAAGCCTCCGGGGTAACACTCCCCCACCAGGGACTCGTCAGTGATGGTCGCGGCGCAGCGGGATTTCTTCCTCTTCCGGCGCGAGGCTCGCCGGGTCCGCCGCTCCGCCACCTCCGCCACGCGACTGTCGCTGCTGCGTCGCGGGACGAAGTAGGATTCTTTGGGCATGACTTCCTCCTTATCAATATGATAAGAATGGATGTCCTCAGACACAGACTTGCTGAGTTCATACTCGTGCTCGCGGTACTCACAGATGGGCGGCTCGA
>NC_059275.1:8837484-8839984 GCF_017591435.1 Portunus trituberculatus
GGAAGAGGAAGAGGAGGAGGAGGAGGAGGAGGAGGAGGAGGAGGAGGAGGAGGAGGAGGAGGAGGCGTCAAAAAAGAAAAAGTAGAGCTGTTGTTATAGAGTCGAGATAAATAACAAATATGGAGTGTACGAACTGGAGGAGGAGGAGGAGGAGGAGGAGGAGGAGGAGGAGGAGGAGGAGGAGGAGGAGGAGGAGGAGGAGGAGGAGGAGGTAAGGGTGTCTTTATCTTCCACATATTTCACAGTTCAAGTCTCTGTGAAACGTAACAGAGACACTTATTATCCTCTCTCTCTCTCTCTCTCTCTCTCTCTCTACCTTGTCTTCATTCATCTCATTTCCTCCCTTCTTTGTCTATTCTTTGTTCCTTCTCTTCTCTTCCCTCTTTATCATATCATCTTAACCCGTCATATCTCTCTCTCTCCCTCTCTCTCTCTCTCTCTCTCTCTCTCTCTCTCTCTCTCCCTCTCTCTCTCTCTCTCTTCATTTTTCATCGTCCTGTATCTTTCTATTTTTTTTTCCATTTTTTTTCTTCTTTCATTTATTATTTTTATCTTTGTTTTCCATCTTCTTTTACCAAAATGAGAGAGAGAGAGAGAGAGAGAGAGAGAGAGAGATTTGAGCCTTAGAGCAATGTACATTATTCTTTTTAGCTGAGTCACTGCTCTCTCTCTCTCTCTCTCTCTCTCTCTCTCTCTCTCTCTCTCTCTCTCTCATGACCATCAACCTCGGTCACACGAGTCACACACACACACACACACACACACACACACACACACACACACACACACACACACACACACACACACACACACACCATGTGACATAATAAATAAAGATGAAATGAAAGACAAAACAATAAATAAACTACCAAAGAAAAGACGAAAAAAGAAAAGGAAAAGAAAAGAAAAGAAAGGAGGAAAAGAAAACGACGGAAAGAAAAATAATCACTTCGCATATCACTGTTTATTTCTAAATGAGAGAGAGAGAGAGAGAGAGAGAGAGAGAGAGAGAGAGAGAGAGAGAGAGAGAGAGAGAGAGAGAGAGAGAGATATTGAAGGAAATGGCAAAAATGTGAGATGCTAGTGAGAGGAGGAGGAGGAGGAGGAGGAGGAGGAGGAGGAGGAGGAGGAGGAGGAGGAGGAGGAGGCGATAACACCCACAAAATGTGCATAAACAGGAAATGGAATAGAAATATGATAAGAAAATGAAATAGAGGAATGAGAGAGAGAGAGAGAGAGAGAGAGAGAGAGAGAGAGAGAGAGAGAGAGAGAGAGAGAGAGAGAGAGAGAGCAAGGTGAAGAACAATGAAAATGAATAAAAACAACAATTAAAGAAAAAATGCAATGATGGAGAGAGAGAGAGAGAGAGAGAGAGAGAGAGAGAGTATGATACATTCAGAGGTCATGAGTCATCCAGCCTCCTGAAGGGCAAGAGAGAGAGAGAGAGAGAGAGAGAGAGAGAGAGAGAGAGAGAGAGAGAGAGAGAGAGAGAGAGAGAGAGAGAGAGAGAGAAGGAGAAAAGAAAGAGGAAGGAATAGAGGAGAGGAAAGAGGAGGAATGGAGGGAGGAAAGAGGAGGAATGGAGAGAGGTAAGAGGAAAGAATAAGAGGAATGGAAGAGGAAGAGAGGAAGACATGGAGAGATTGGATCATCTTCCTCTCCTTCCATCACTCCCCAACCTCTCTCTCTCTCTCTCTCTCTCTCTCTCTCTCTCTCTGGTTTTTATCTTTTACTATCTTATTTTTTTTTCGTTAACTATCTCTCTCTCTCTCTCTCTCTCTCTCTCTCTCTCTCTCTCTCTCTCTCTCTCTCTCACAAGGCACACACACACACACACACACACACACACACACACACACACACACACACACACACACACACACACTTTTCACACCCTTTCATCATTTCTTCACCTCTCCTCGCCCCTTCTGTCTTCCATATCCCATCACCTCTTCTTACCCCTTCCTTGTCACCCCAGCATCACCCCACTATCACCCATACACGCCACATGGAACCTGCCTCACCCCTCCTCTCTCCCCTCTCCTCCCCTCTATTTCATCCCTCCTCCTCACCCCGTCTCAGTCACTATGCAAATTCCGGTGACCCTCAATAACCTTCGCTCTCTCACCTCTCTCTCTCTCTCTCTCTCTCTCTCTCTCTCTCTCTCTCTCTCTCTCTCTCTCTCTCTCTCATCCCTTGTCTTGTCTTATCCTTCGCTTATCCTTTTTTCTTTTACATTTCTTTTTCCTTATATTTTTTTCCTCTCCTTTGTGCTTCTTTTCGTGCTTCTCTCTCTCTCTCTCTCTCTCTCTCTCTCTCTCTCTCTCTCTCTCTCTCTCTTTCCTTTATCTTGTTCTATTTCTATTTCACAAGTTCATCTTTCTTTCCTTTCTTAACTCCATTTTCATCTCCTCCTCCTTCTCCTCCTCTTCCTCCTCCTCCTCCTGGAGCCTTCTCCTGTACTGTCTTGTCTCTCTTATCTGTAGCCAGTTAGAAGTAG
>NC_059275.1:8844984-8847484 GCF_017591435.1 Portunus trituberculatus
GGGAACGCCATCCTTACGCTGTCTGGTCCTCGTCAGGTGGTGGCCGCACCGTCACACCCCCACCCACTCGCCACCCACCACCCCGAGGCAGCGATGCAACATTACGAGCGTTCCCTCAATCACCGTCACCGTAGCGCGGCCTTATCGTGATTGCTATTTATAAATCTGATGTAATCGTAATGAGAACCACACTGAGCTGCATTATTGGCCCCCTGCCCCGCCCTCTCTCCCACGCCCCCTCGCCGCGCCCCCTGTGGAGTTTGCCTGAGTTACACCGCGTCCTTGATAACAGGTCAGCTGATGAGGAATTTACAACGCTCACTTCAGCAGGATATCCTTTCCCCTCACCCTCGCCTCCCTTTCCTCTTGCCACCCCCCCAACCAAGAGTGACGCCGAAGGACACCACTAACACCTCCCCTTCCCCAACACTCCTCAGCAACACTGTTCTATAAACCATATTCTGAAAAACTTCGCGCCACACCCTCACTACATTCCAAAGGCTGTCATTGAAGTCACACATTGAGTACCAGGACGCGTTTTCTTATTCCTTCTGGTTACTATTTGATGATTTTATACACCTTCAGAAACTCATGTGGGGATTAAAATAGTGAAGACTGTGGCCATTAATCTTCTGACCTCCATACACTCTTCCTAATGTCAATAAATTGGTCTGATCGTACACAAATCTCAGGTAAAAATGGTGTGTGTGCTGTTCCAGGGAGGAATTAGCAATATTTATACATTAATAACGAGAAAAACAGTGTAGAGAACCCAGCAAATCATCTCTGTGGCCTTTGAAAACAGTGATGGAGAGAGAAAGGTTAATATCGCAGGTAGAAGAGGTGCTGACGGGGAAGTGGCGGCAATATGGCAAGGATATTGGCGCATGAAGGAAGGTGAGGGGCGACAGGGAGACAGGGAGGCAAGGAGGGCGTCCATGACCTTCGAGGGCGACACGGTGACCTCACACACTCAGTAGGGACGCACCTTGACGCCTCGACGCCTTGACACTTGCCTCGCACCGCATCGCACACAAGCACACACGCACGACATCCGGTATCGAGGAGCAGGAAGAAGAGGAGGAGGAAGAGCAGCATCAGACAACAAAGAAGGGAAAAGGATTACGAGAAAGAAAAAGACGAAAGGAGGAGGAGGAGGAGGAGGAGGAGGAGGAGGAGGAGGAGGAAGAGGAAGAGGAAGAGGAAGAGGAAAAGAAAGAGAAAGAGAAAGAGAGAGAGAAAGAAGAAGAAGAAGAAGAAGAAGAAGAAGGAGAAGAGAAGAAGAAGAAGAAGAAGAAGAAGAGGAGGAGGAGGAGGAGGAGGAGGAGGAGGAGGAGGAGGAGGAGGAGGAGGAGGAGGAGGAGGAGGAGGAGGAGGAGGAGGAGGAGGAAGGGGATGATGTCCTCGTCCCGGGTCCGTCAGCGGCGCCAGTGAGGTCACGGTGTTTCGCGGCGCTAACGGGTTCCTCTCCTGTCTTCCTTCCCATGACATTTACGAGGAGACCCGAGGCGAGGACAGCTGTACACACAACCCCCTCCCTTTGCTTCCTCTCTCTCTCTCTCTCTCTCTCTCTCTCTCTCTCTCTCTCTCTCTCTCTCTCTCTCTCTCTCTCTCTCTCTCTCTCTCGGGATTCGAACCAGTGAGCCATTTCGAATCAATTTAAATGTATTTCTTCGTCTGTTTTAATTTTTTTTTCTTTTGCGTATTATATTTATGGTTTTAGCTCCTTTTCGTCCCTGTTTCATTTCTCTCTCTCTCTCTCTCTCTCTCTCTCTCTCTCTCTCTCTCTCTCTCTCTCTCTCTCTCTCTCTCTCTCTCTCTGTACATCTGTTTATGAGTGCTTATTACCTTACATTCTCTTCCTTATCTCCATCTACCTGAACTCTCTCTCTCTCTCTCTCTCTCTCTCTCTCTCTCTCTCTCTCACCTTGACCAAACAACCATACAACTCAACCCTTTTCTTATACTTCCCTCCTCACTTCCCCTTCCACCTTCTCTTCTTCCTCTTCCTCTTCCTCTTTCCGAAACAAACCCAAACAAACCCAAACAACAATCATTCCAAGCCACACTCAGGTCCGTCTTCTGAAACGCTTTGTTCTCTCACCATCACTGCTTTCCAAAGGCTCCACTTGAAGATACTCGTGTTTTAAGAGTATTTTCATGGTTCTGGTGATAGATTAGTAAGATTTCTAGTGTATCAAAAGAAAAACTGTCTTGAAAACGTGGCTAGTTGTCTCTGTGGCCTTGAAAATTGTTGTAGTGAGAAGAGAAGGTGTTTTCAAGAGTGGTTTTTGGGGTTCTGGTGAGAGATTGGCAAGATTTCTAGTTGATTTAAAGGAGAAACTGTCTTGCCGGTGTGGCCTTGGAAAATTATCGTGGTGAGAAGGAAGGGTGCGTTTGAATACTGGCGAAACATGTCACTGATTCACAGGCGTATTTAATTTTTCAGCCCCTTTGCGTGTTTAACCTCCGTCAGCAGTGCCCGGCATTACCTGCGTCC
>NC_059275.1:8849984-8852484 GCF_017591435.1 Portunus trituberculatus
AGAGAAGCGTGATCTATCCACCTCTATATAAGGAGGAGGAGGAGGAGGAGGAGGAGGAGAGATGACGCTTGTGGTCTCTTCCTCCTGCAACAGAGAGACAGTTCTTCCTCCCCTTTCTGCTAAACACGGATATTAGAGCCTCCTTTCTCCCTCCTCCTCCTCCTCCTCTTTTTTTTTTCTTTCCTGAAGGAGTTCTGTGTGTGGTCTCTTGCCTATGACGGGATTTGTAGCAGGAGGAGGAGGAGGAGGAGGAGGAGGAGGAGGAGGAGGAGGAGGAGGAGGAGGAGGAGGAGGAGGAGGAGCGTGAGTTAATAACATAGAATCACCTTAAAACTTCAAATCGTGAGTTAGAAGGAAAAGAGTGATGGGAAAATGTGACAACCTTGAGTGAGGGGGCGTGAGTGAGGGGGGCGTGAGTGATGGGAGGGGGCACTGTGAGGGCGAAGGGGGTTGGGATTAGATGGTGAAAGGGTGATTCTTTTAATCTGCTGTGTTTGTGGTTATCGTGTTGTGTTCGTGGTGATCGTATTGTGTTCGTGGTGATCGCGTTGTGTTCGTGGTGATCGCATTGTGTTCGTGGTGGCGTTGTGTTCGTGGTGATCGTGTTAAGTTCGTGGTGATCGTGTTAAGTTTGTGGTGATCGCGTTGTGTTCCTGGTGATCGCATTGTTTTCGTGGTCATCGCGTTGTGTTCGTGGTGATCGTGTTAAGTTCGTGGTGATCGCGTTGTGTTCGTGGTGATCGCGTTGTGTTCGTAGTGATCGCATTGTGTTCGTGGTGATCGCGTTGTGTTCGTGGTGATCGCGTTGTGTTCGTGGTGATCGCGTTGTATTCGTGGTGATCGCATTGTGTTGATGGTGATTGTGTTGTCCCGTGTCGTGTCGTGTCGTGTCAGTATGTGTTGTGTTGGTGGTGTTGGTGGTGATAATGTGTTATGCTGTGCTGTGTTGAAATAAGGGAAAGAAAAGAAAGCAAAAAGGAAATGGAGAAAGAAATGGAAGGGACACAAACTAAAAAAGCTAAAAGAAAATAAAAAAAGGAAGAGGAAAAGTTTGAGGAAAGGAAAGAAAAATATTAAAGCAATAGATGAAAAAAATAAGATAATTGAACTAAAAAGGACTTGAAAGAAATGCAGTGAGGAAAAAAGAAAATAGAAAAAAAATAGAAAAAAAGGAAGAAATCTGAATGAGAGAGAGAGAGAGAGAGAGAGAGAGAGAGAGAGAGAGAGAGAGAGAGAGAGAGAGAGAGAGAGAGAGAGAGAGAGACTAAATTGATCTGAGAGAAGGAAAGGTCTGAAATAAGGTAATTAATGGCAAGAAAGGGGAAGGAGGCTGCTCTGTGGCTACTGTAAGGGTGTCTAGTGGGTGGCTGATTGATGGCTTGGAGGGCTAAGGGCTGATGGAGTGAAGGGAGAAGGGTACGGAGAGGGGTGAATAAAATGCGTGAGGGAGCGGGAAGTGTCAAGATTAGAAGCAGTTAAAGTTTGCTACGTGTTCTCTCTCTCTCTCTCTCTCTCTCTCTCTCTCTCTCTCTCTCTCTCTCTCTCTAACACAGAAGGAGTGAGACAATTCAGTGTGATTTTAGGGAAAGAAATTGGATGTGGAAATTTGAGGATATCATGACAAGGGAAATGACAAGAGAACACACCATTACGTTCATATCCTTTCCGTCTCTCCAATTTCCTTCACTTCTTTGTCCTCTCTCTGCCTTCCTTCATTCCTTCATTCATTCTCCTTTTTTTCATCTAGTTTTTTTTTGTTTCCTTTGTTTTTGTTTTTCTTGTTTCTTATTTCCTTTTTTTCGGTTTGGTTCATTTCTGGTTTTCTTTTTTTTCTGTTTTCTTTGACTTGTTTCCCCTCTCTCTCTCTCTCTCTCTCTCTCTCTCTCTCTCTCTCTCTCTCTCTCTCTCTCTCTCTCTTTCTTCTTCCTTCCCTAGTCTTTCTATTCATTCGTTTTCCATTTTTCTTTCTATTCGCTAAACAGTTTCTTCTTCTTCTTCTTCTCCATTCCTTCTTCTTCCTCTACTTCACTAATTCATCATGTTTTCCTATCTTTCCTTATTCCTTTTCTCTTTCTTTCATCTACTTGTTCCTCCTCCTCCTCCTCCTCCTTTTCCCTCCTCCACGTCCTTCCTTCCTTTTCTCATTCCCTTCCTTCACCTTCATCTCCCTTCTCTGTTTCATCACTTATTCTCCTCCTCTTCTCCTCCTCCTCCTCCTCCTCCTCCTCCTCCTCCTCCTCCTCCTCCTCCTGCTCATTCTTCACCACCTCCTTACCTTTCACTTCCTCGATACTTCACTCTTCAATCATCTATCAACCCTTTCTTCTCTCCATCATTTAATTTCTCACCATCTCCTTTACCTCACTTCCTACTTCCTCGTTTATCAATAGCCGCTTATGTCCTCTCTCCATTTCCCTCACTACCTCACTGTTCTCCATCATCTCCTTCACCTTTAATCCTCCACTTTGGGTGTTACTGTTACCTCCTTCATTCTCCTTCA
>NC_059275.1:8857484-8864984 GCF_017591435.1 Portunus trituberculatus
AACTGATTCACCTGTGCCTTCACCACCACCATCACCACCACCACCATCACCACCCATTATAGACACTGAGGCAACACTAATTCAGATGTGGGGTGTTGAGATGACTCGTGCTTGTTGTTGTTGCTGTTTTTGTTGTTGTTGTTGTTGTTGTTGTCATCGTTGTTGTTGTTATCCTCCTTCCTCTTTCCTCTTTGTTGTTCTTTTTTTCTCCTCCTTTCGTTTTCTAGTTCTTTTGTTATTGTCTTATTTCTGTTTAAGTTTTGTTTTGTGAACGTCAACTTGTCTTTTGTAGAGTCATTGCTCTTATTTTTCTTATTTCTTTGTTACATTTTCTTATTTTTCTGTTATCTTGCCTTTTACCTGCCAATCTATCCTATCTCCCTATTTTTATTACTTATTTTCCTTCTAATCTACCTATTTCCATGCTATCTAAGTCCTTCCCCGCTACTCTGTCCTATTTCTGTTATTCTTCTGTTATCTTATCATTTACCTCCCAATCTACCCTATCTACCTGTTACTTTTCCTGTTATTATCTATCTTTCCTTTACTCTATCTTCGCCCTGGTGTCTAAGTCTTTCCCCGCTATTGTGCCCCATTTCTACAGTAAACACCTTCTCTATGCCAGACTGTCATAATATTTCCCATGTAACTGACCTCGTTTCTCCCACACAGCTCAGTCTTTCCTGCGACGGAGGGAAGTAATGAGGGGCGATAGCGGTGGAATGAGGCAGAGGTGGGTGGAAGGGCGTAAGGGAATGTGGATGAAAGTAGGTGGAGAGAAAGGTGGGTTAGGAGGAGGAGGAGGAGGAGGAGGAGGAGGAGGAGGAGGAGGAGGAGGAGGAGGAGGAGGAGGAGGACTAGTGTGGGATGGAGAAGGAGGTGAGGTGAGGTGAGGTGAGGTTAGGTTAGGTTAGGTTAGGTTAGGTTAGGTTAGGTTAGGTTAGGTTAGGTTAGGTTAGGTTAGGTTAGGTAAGGTAAGGCAAGGTAAGGTAAAATTAGCTGAAGTACAAGGTAACAAAAGGCAATAAAGCAAATACAAGGAAAGAAACGAAACTGAGAGGAAAAAAAAATGAAAAACAGGAAAATGAAAATAGAATAGGCATATGAAAAGAGGAAACAAAAAAAAAGAAGCTAGAAGAAAGACTCGAAGGTGAGAGGGAAGTTATAAGAGCTGTAATGGAGGAAGAGGGAGGGGGAGGGGGCGGATGGAGAGTAAAAGAAGGGGTCAGAGGAGAGAGGGGGCGGTGTTCCTCTCATCTCACTCCCTCAACAGCTGGTCAGTCTCCTCGTGACGGGATTAAAATTAGCTCTAACATCACACACACACACACACACACACACACACACACACACACACACACACACACACACACACACACACACACACACACACTGTCATCGTCTCACGTCACCTGAATTGGACATAATTAAAGAAAGCCTGACTCATCTCATCTCGCTCACCTCAAGGAAAAAAAAGAGGTGACATCGCCCTCTTCCTCTTCCTCCTCCTCTTCCTTCCTCATCTTCTTTTTCTTCCTTCCTTTTTTTCTTTTTCTTATCTATTCCTCTTCCCTAATTTCGTCTCCTCCAACCTCCGTCTCTATCTCTTGCTTTCTTTCTTCCAAACCTCCTCCTCCTCCTCTAATTGCCATGAATCAACCAGTCATGAAATTAATAACATCTCGAATGAACATTTTTCCCTCCAGCGTCGAAGAGAGAGAGAGAGAGAGAGAGAGAGAGAGAGAGAGAGAGAGAGAGAGAGAGAGAGAGAGAGAGAGAGAGAGAGAGTTATAAATCCACGCAATCTGGAATTCTTAGGGCAAAATTGAAGAGACCATTCATTAAACTCTCTTGAGGTAAATTACACGAAAGAACCACAAAAGAGAGAGAGAGAGAGAGAGAGAGAGAGAGAGAGAGAGAGAGAGAGAGAGAGAGAGAGAGAGAGAGAGAATCAACCTTAAGCTTTATGAACGAGGGAAAATAACAGGAAAATAAATTAATAAGGAGAGGAAATTTGATAAAGCAAAGAAAGTGAGTGAATTTGACAGACGAAGGCCAGTGACCTCACACCGCCGAGGTCGCAGGAACCCCGGGGCGGCACTACAACCCCAGGGCCGCCGCCGCCGCTACCACCACCACTACTGCCGCCGTGAGAGAGGAAGCGAGAAACATCAGCCCCCTATTTTCTCTCTCTGTCTTTCTCTCTGTCTCTCTCTCTCTCTCTCTCTCTCTCTCTCTGTCTGTCTGTCTGTCTGTCTGTCTGTCTGTCTGTCTGTCTGTCTGTCTGTCTGTCTGTCTGTCTGTCTGTCTGTCTGTCTCTCTCTCTCTCTCTCTCTCTCTCTCTCTCTCTCTCTCTCTCTATCTATCTATCTAACTGTCTATCCATCTCTCTCTCTCTCTCTCTCTCTCTCTCTCTCTCTCTCTCTCTCTCTCTCTCTCTCTCTCTCTCCTACTTAATGATTCGAGGAAAACACAATCAAGAAAACAGGAAATGATACGAAAGAAAGAAAAAAATAATGAGTAAAATAAATGATAAAAGAAAAACGCTCATTTCCCTACAAACGAGAAAAAGAGAAGTGAAAAATAAATAAATAAAAATGGGGAAAAAAATAAATAAACGAGACAAATTTGAACATAATGGACAGATTAATTTTAAACATTATTTTTATTTCCTTCTTGAAAAAATGACGTGAAAATAAAACAAAATAATATAAAGTAATAAAATAAAAAGTGCAGAAAAATTAAGTGAATTCCTTTTTCCCTCCCTCTCTCTCTCTCTCTCTCTCTCTCTCTCTCTCTCTCTCTCTCTCGCTTACTTCCTCTCTCCTCCTCTTTCAATCTAACTTTTCCTCCTCCTCCTCCTCCTCCTCCTCCTCCACTAAAACAAAAGAATGAAAAAAAAATGAAGGAAAATTAAGTGGCTTCCTTTTCTCCCTCTCTCTCTCTCACTTCCCCTCTCCCCTTCCCCCTCCGCCTCCTCCTCCTCCTCCTCCTCCTCCTCCTGGCAGCTGACTTTTAATAATAAATGCAAAACACTCCAAGGAATACTTTTAACACCTCAAGACACTTTCATGGACACCGCCGCCGCCTCCTCGTCTTCTTCTTCCTCCTCCTCCTCCTCCTCCTCCTCCCTTGTTTCCTCATCTACTTCACTGCTGCCAAATATTCCTGTTTTTTCCTCTCTCTCTCTCTCTCTCTCTCTCTCTCTCTCTCTCTCTCTTTCATAATTTTTTGCATTCCTCCTCCTCCGCATTCCTTTCTCGTGTTTTGTTTTGTTTTCTTTCTTTCTTTCTTTTTCTTTCTTTCTTTTATTCCTTTCTTTCTTTCTTCATTTATCTCTTTTATTTCAATCATTTTCCATTTTGTTCTTTTTGGTTTTTTTAACTTTTTATCCTACTTTTCGTTTTCTCTTTCTTCTTCTTCTTCTTCTTCTTCTTCTTCTTCTTCTTCTTCTTCTTCTTCTTCTTCTTCTTCTTCTTCCTCCTCCTCCCTCCTCCTCCTCCTCCTCCTCCTCCTCCTACTTTATTTCCTCCCAATTCTTATAATTTTCTCTCCTCCTACTTATTTCCCTGATGTTCTTTCCTCCTCTTCCTCTTCGTTACCACTGCCTTCTCCTCCCCCTCCTCCTTTTCCTCCTCTTTCCATTATCACTACTACCACTATCACTACAACCTCCACCATTTCGTCTTCCTCCTCTTCCTCCTCCTATTCCTCTTTCTTTCCTTTCTTTATCCCTCACTTCTTAATCTTCTATTCTTTCTCCTTCTCTTCTCCATTCATTACCAACTCCTCCTCCTCCTCCTCCTCCTTTTCCTCCTCTTCTTCCTCGTCTTTCTGATCCAATTTTTCTCCCTTTTCTTCTTTCTCTCTCACTCCTTAATCTTTTATTCCTCCTCCTTCATTTTCACTTTCATTACCAACAACCTCCTCCTCCTCCTTCTTCTCCTCTTTTTCTTCTTCTTCTTCCTCCTATTTTGCTTTTTTTGCTTCTTTATCTCTCACTCCTATTCTTCTTCGTTCTCCTTCATTCCTCACTCCTCAATCTTTTATTCTTCTTCCTACTTATCCCCATTCATTACCATAACTTCTCCTCTTCCTTCTTCTTCTTGTTCTCCTCCTCCTCTTTTCTCCTCCTCCTCCTCCTCCTCTTCCTCCTTTTCCTCAGCCACAAGCATCAGTGACCTTGATCTCTGCCTCTCACCACCTCCTCTTCCCTCGCTATCCAGTCCAATCATGGGTCACTAATCAACTTTCGCCCTTAAAATACCACTAGGTTCTCTCCCCATCACCTCCCATCACCCCTCCCTCACCCCTGACTTACACACTCATACACCCACGCTACCTCTCTCTCTCTCTCTCTCTCTCCATTGTGAATCCGTGACTAAAAAATGGAATAGAGAAAATTTTCATGTGTTTTGGGGTGGATGGTTGTGGGTGATTGAACTACTGAGCTAACTCTAACTCTCTCTCTCTCTCTCTCTCTCTCTCTCTCTCTCTCTCTCTCTCTCTGATGGTGTTGTAGTGAGAGAAACTGGAAGGAGAGATTACATTGTTTGGGTGTTTCTCTCTCTCTCTCTCTCTCTCTCTCTCTCTCTCTCTCTCTCTCTCTCTCTCTCTCTCTCTCTCTCTCATTCACCATTAACGATAATGTTTCTTTATATATTTTGAAACACGTAAATACTCTCTCTCTCTCTCTCTCTCTCTCTCTCTCTCTCTCTCTCTCTCTCTCTCTCTCTCTCTCTCTCTCATTCAAGACTGAGGGTATTTATACGCGGCGAGTGAGTGTTGTCCCATCAGATAGTGGAGACGGGGCCAGGTGGAGCAAGGTAACCCGCAGGTAAGCCCAACGTAACCCCCACGTAAGCCCCAGGTAGGCCCCAGCTAAGCCCCACGTAAGCCAGCCAGGTAAGCCAGCCACGTGCAGGTAAACGCAGGCGAGGAGAATGATCCAAAGCCCTAATAGGTTTTTGATACGATACGCGTGAGTGATAAAGCGTAGGTGGAGAGGTAATGGAGTGTTATTACTCCCTTCCCCTCTCCCCGTCTCCCAGCGTCAGGTATTGTGCTAACTTTTACTACGCCTCTTCAAGTACGTGGTGGTGGTGGTGGTGGTGGTGGTGGTGGTGGTCTCTATAAGTTCAGTGTTTTTCATCTTTTTTTACATATATTTTGTTCAACTATGATGTTTTGATATTAATTTAGAGGAGGAGGAGGAGGAGGAGGAGGAGGAGGAGGAGGAGGAGGAGGAGGAGGAGGAGGAGGAGGAGGAGGAGGACCGAGAGAAACGGGAAAGACAGGACACAGGCAACTAAATCAAATGAGAGAGAGAGAGAGAGAGAGAGAGAGAGAGAGAGAGAGAGAGAGAGAGAGAGAGAGAGAGAGAGAGAGAGAGAGAGAGAGAGAGAGAGAGAGAGAGAGAGAGAGAGAGAGACGAGAAGACAAAAAAAAAAAAGAATGACTAAAAAAGCGAGAAAGACGTAAAAGAGAGAGAAAGAGAAACAAAAAAGAAAATAGGGGACAACCCGCAAAAAAAAAAAATAATAATAATACGAAGAATGGCAAAAAGAAAAAAATAAATTCAATAAAACAGAACAAGTTAGAATAAGGGCCACATTTCACCCCAAAACAAGGGAGAAGGAGATTAGGAAGGAGGTAGGGAGATTAGTAAGACATAGAGGGAGAGAGAGATTGAACAGTGGAGGGAGGGGAGAAGGGAGGGAGGGCGGGAGGGAGGGAGGAAAAGAAAGGTTGTCATTAGTAAGAGGGAGGGAAGGAGGAAGGGAGGGAAGGGGAAAGGGAGGGGTGAGGGAGACAAACAGTACCTCCTATCCCTCTCCCTCTCCCCTTCTCTCTTCCTCCTCTTCCTTTTCCTCCTCCTCCTCTTCCTCTTCTTCCTCCTTCTCACTGGAAATGCTTAAATATTGACACTGAAACATAGCAAGGAGGAAGAGGAGGATTAAGATGATGGTGATGAAGAAGAAAAGAAGAAGAAGAAGAAGAAGAAGAAGAAGAAGAAGAAGAAGAAGAAGAAGAAGAAGAAGAAGAACAAGAAAAAGAAGTAGAAGAAGAAGACGAGGAAGAAGAAAAAAATGAAGAAGAAGGAGAAGGAGAAGAGGAAGATCAAAAAGAAAAAGATTATAATGGTGATGATGATGACGAAGAAGAATAAGAAGATAAATAAATAAAAATATCGTGGAAGGAGACAAAAGGAAAAAATAATGGTAAGAAGGCCAGATTAGAAAGAAGAAGAAGAAGAAGAAGAAGAAGAAGAAGAAGAAGAAGAAGAAGAAGAAGAAGTAGAAGAAGGGGCAGGAAGCAGGAGAGGGTGAGGAAAGTAAGCAAGGTGAAAAAAAGACAAACCAAATTGGTTAATTAAAATTCTTTCTTGATGGCGCAAAATTTCAGAGACAAGAGAAAAGAGAAGAAAGTGGAATAGGAGGAGGAGAAAGAGGAGGAGGAGGAGGAAAGGATAGAAAAAAGAAAAGGTAGAGGACACGTATGTTATTACACAAATAGCTTAACATCACCACCACCACCACCACCACCCACCAATACCTCCTCCTCCTCCTCCTCCCCCCTTCAAGTCAAGTCCCAGAATTACTTGAAGGAAATCGGAAACACGTGACGGAGAACCCAAGGGAGGAGGAGGAGGAGGAGGAGGAGGAGGAGGAGGAGGAGGAGGAGGAGGAAGTTGGGTTGTAAATAATGCAAAACCACCTTGGCTATTAAATTGATAAAGTCTTGGAGTAAGGAAGAGGGGGAAGGAGGAGGAGTAAGAGGAGGAAGAGGAAAGAGAGGGGAAGAAAGAAAATTAGGAGAGGAAGAAACAAGAGGAAGCAGAGAGAGAGAGAGAGAGAGAGAGAGAGAGAGAGAGAGAGAGAGAGAGAGAGAGAGAGAGAGAGAGAGAGAGAGAGAGAGAGAGAGAGAATCATATACACAAGATGAGAAGGAGGAGGAAAAAGAGGAAGAAACACAAGAGGGGAGGAAGATGAAAGAGTGAAAGAAGAGAGGATAAGAGATAAAAAGAGGAGAGAAGAGAGGGAAAGAGATAAAGAGAGGAGAGGAGAGAACAGAAGAAAAGAGAAAGAGTGTGATGAAAATAGAGGAAAATTAAGAAAGAAAGAAAAGGAGAGAATGAGAGAATGTGGAAGAAAATTAAGAAAAGGAAGGAAGAAGAGACAAAAGAATTGAAGAGAAGGAGAGAGGAAGAGAGTAGAAAAGGAAGGAAAGAGGAGGAGAGGGAAGGAAAGAGGAGGAGAGGAGAGGAGAGGAAAGGGGGAGGAGGAAGACACAAGCAGCTGAATCAGTAATAATAAGTTTGCTGTTCACGATGTCATTAATTGTCTTTGAATTCTCTCTCTCTCTCTCTCTCTCTCTCTCTCTCTCTCTCTCTCTCTCTCTCTAGTTCATTTACCTTTCCTCGTTTACTCTTTCGTATTTTCTCTTTATCTTTTCATCTTCTGTTTTGTCTTTCTTTGCCTTCCTCTTTTCTTTTTTTCT
>NC_059275.1:8867484-8879984 GCF_017591435.1 Portunus trituberculatus
ATATTTTTCTTCATCCATCACCATTTCCTCTTTACTAATCAAAATCTGACCATTTATATATATTTTTTTTCAATCTTATCTATTTATTCTATCCATTGTTTTTGTCAAAGTGAAAGACAGATCTAGAAGAGAGAGTGAGTGTGGCAGAGGGGAGAGTGAAGAGGGGAGAGTGAAGAGGGGTGAGGAAGGGGAGAAGAAGGGGAGAGGCGCCAGATTACTAGTCCTCTCCCGCCCCCCTCACCATTACCTCCCTCCCTCTTTTCTTCCCCTCCCTCCTCTCTCCCCCTCCCTCCCCCTCCCCCTCCCTCCTCGTGACTGGACACTGTTGGAAAATCTCAAAAAAATATTACATTTGGACGCGTCACTGTCACCTCCTCCTCCTCCTCCTCCTCCTCCTCCTCCTTTTCTTCCTTGTGGTCACTTCTCCTAGTCATTCTATTCCTCTTCCTCGTTTTCTTCTCTTCTTCCTTCCTTTGCTTCCTCCTGTCCTTCACATCTCTGTCCTCCTCCTCCTCCTCCTCCTCTTATTTCTTCTAGTCATGTTCCTCCTCTTCCTCGTTTTCTCCCTCCTCCTCCTCCTCCTCCTCCTCCTCCTCCTCCTCCTCATTTTTGCTACCTCATATCCTCCTGGCTTCTGCCCTCAATTCCTCCTCCTCCTCCTCCTCCCTTATGCATTACCACTGCAATAGATACCCTTGTCATCTTCTTCCTTCTCTTTCATCTTCTTCTTCTTCCTCCTCCTCCTCCTCCTCTCACTTAATGCTATATCTTCCTACACTACATTTCTCACTATGAATCAAATAGCATACATCAATACACAACATAGTAAGGAGCAATAGATCTGATGCTGCTTGCTCTCTCTCTCTCTCTCTCTCTCTCTCTCTCTCTCTCGATAATACAGTTCCCGGTGTTTACAAAAGAGAGGCAAGGCAGGAAACAAGAGGAGAGGCATTGTGGCGGTACTGTGGCGGGTGACAGGCAATGCCAGCTCTGTTTTGCATCCCTCCCGCCACTTCAGAAGTCTCGAGAGGCGCTGTGTCTCCGGTGCCTCTTGTCCTGGGGCTGAGATGACCGTGTGTATTGTTGCTTCTCTTGACTGACTGGCTGGCTGGCTTACTAACTGACTGACTGACTGACTGACTGACTGACTGACTGGCTGGCTGACTGACTGACTTGTGAGATAACCGTGTGTATTGTTGCCTCTCTTGACTGGCTGACTGGCTGGCTGACTGGCTGGCTGGCTGAGTGGCTGACTGGCTGGCTGGCTGACTGGCTGGCTGGCTGGCTGAGTGACTGACTGATTGACTGACTTGTGAGATTGTTTGGTTTGTTGGGAAATGCCGTGTTTGGGTCCTTGTTTGGTTCTCTCTCTCTCTCTCTCTCTCTCTCTCTCTCTCTCTCTCTCTCTCTCTCTCTCTCTCTCTCTCTCTCCGGCGGTATAAGGTACTGCAGATTGATTTTTTTCTTACTTTCTCGGTAAAGATAATTGATATACGAGGTAAACAGTTCTTCATTGACTTCTAAGCAATTCACTCTTCTATACTCACAACGTTAAGTCAAGCTACAGTGTTTGACGAAGAACGGTAATCACATTTTCTTTTTAACTATCTTCGTAAACCAATGTGAAGAAGATAGTATACTGATTAATGAAGATAATTATAAACTTTTTTCTTTTTTCTCATAAACCTAATAATGAAAACAGCCCGCCCAGCACTTTCATAGCATCTTCCTTCCTCTAGCACTACCCTCCCAGCACCTTTTTCCTAGCCCTTTCCTCCTAGCACCTTCCTATAGCACTTTCCTCCTAGCATCTTCTTCCTAGCGCCTCCCTCCTTCTCCTAGCACTTTCCTGTAGCATCTTCTTCCTAGCATCTCCCTCCTCCTCCCAGCAACTCCTCTTAACACCTCCTTAGCACCTAGTCCTACCAACCTCTTTAGCATCTTCCTCTTTAGCACCTTCCTCTAGCACTTCCTCCTAGCAACTCTTCCCTAGCAACTCCCGGCCTAGTGACTCTTTCCAGGTAAGGACAGGTGCGGTAAAGGTGAGGCGGTGAATCAACCCTCCTTCACCTGCAACTCGCAAACCAACACATGAATATACACAGGGAAGCACACAAATATAGAGGAAAATACACAAATATAGAGGAAAATATACTAATACACACAGATACGCCTCGCAAAATACACAAACCCACCAGGAGATAAATACGACAATAAAAATCTCTCCTGACAACTCCGAGGCGAGGAAAGGTGTAGCACAGTTAAGACGATTAATTAAATGTGCTTTACACTTCACCTTCACACGGAAGAGATAAATGAGAGAGAAAAGGAGAGAAAGAGGCTAAGAGAAAATAAACTCCCAATGAAGTAAAATAAGACAAAAAAAAAAAAAAAGGCTTCTCTGTCTGTCTGTGTCTGTCCATGCAAAAACATGTGTCTGTTTGTGTGTTCATGTAAATACGAGTGATTTTTGTCTGTATGTCTGTCTGTCCGTCTGTCTGTCTCTCTGTCCATGCAAAAAAAAAATGTCTGCCTGTTTGTGTGTGTTCATGTAAATACGAGTGATTTTTGTCTGTCAGTCTGTCTGTTTGTCTAAGCATGGAAATAATCTGTCTTCGTATCAATGCAAAAATCATGTCTTTCTGTCGATCTGTATAAGCGAAAAATGTCTTTCTGTCCATCTGTACATGTGAATACGAGTAATTTTTGTCTGTCTGTCTGTCTGCCAGTCTGTGCCTATCTGTTTGTGTGTCTGTCTATGTAAATACTTCCTTACACTGCCATCTGTCTGTCTTTCTGTCTGTCCATACACTGCCAGTAACACTAACAGACTACACCTGTGAAAGGGTTACGCTCACCTGTCTCCCCTAACACCTGCATTTTAACCCCTTCAGTACCATGATGCGTTTCCATATTCATTCTGTTTCATATCTGGCGATTTTACACAGCTTCAGAACTCATGTGGAGAAACTAAAATAGTGAAGACTGGTTCTGGTTAATTCTGTTCACAATCTGGTCCTTTTATACAGCTTCAGATTTAAAATGGTGAAGATTAGTTACTGGTTCATTCTGTTTACTATTTGGTGATTTTACACAGCTTCAGAAACATGTGTGGGGATTAGAATAGTGAAGACTCTAGACCATAAATCTTCTAACCTCCATAGACCCTTTCTAATGTCAATAAAATGGTCTAATCGTACACAAGGCTCAAGATAAATATGTGTCCCAGTACAGAAGAGGTTAAGGGCACCACACCACTGCCCCCTGAGATACGACCCCTTACGGCGCCCCTTGATGGCACGCGATTCTCCTGGCACCCTGGCACCCTTACACTCCCACCCTCCTTCCTCTCTCTCCCCTCTCCCTTTCCTCACTCTTCCCTCTCCCTCTCTCTCTTTCCTTCTCTTCTCTTGCCCTAGTATCCGCATCATAACAAAGAGGGTAGATTAGAGTTAGATCATCTCTCTCTCTCTCTCTCTCTCTCTCTCTCTCTCTCTCTGTCTCTCTGCCAGTGTGAGAGTAATAATAAGGAGAATTGAGAGAGAGAGAGAGAGAGAGAGAGAGGGTAAGAGAGGTGACTGAATGAGCCCGCTCTCTCTCTCTCTCTCTCTCTCTCTCTCTCTCTCTCTCTCTCTCTCTCTCTGCCATATTATCTTTCTCCATCTGTATACGAGCCTTCTCTTTCTTCTTCCTGTTCCTCCTCCTCCTCCTCCTCTCCTAACACGTATTTCCTTCCACATAACTTGCTTTGAAGTTAATTTCGAGGGAAAATTAAAAGAGGAGGAGGAGGAGGAGGAGGAGGAGGAGGAGGAGGAGGAGGAGGAGGAGGTAAGAGGAAGAGGAAATAATCGAAGAGAAAACAAAGAAATAAATATAGAAAGAATAAAAAGGAAATAAATTAACAAATCTCTCTCTCTCTCTCTCTCTCTCTCTCTCTCTCTCTCTCTCTCTCTCTCTCTCTCTCTCTCTCTCTCACACACACACACACACACACACACACACACACACACACACACACACACACACACACACACACACAGCTGTTTGTCCACACGTCTTCATTCAGAGTAAGAAGACACAGCCACATCCTCCTCCTCCTCCTCCTCCTCCTCCTCCTCCTCCTCCTCCTCCTCCTCCTCCTCCTCCTCCTCCTCCTCCTCCTCCCACTTCTCTTTTTTTCCTCTCCTTTTCTTTCAGCAACTTGAAGGACGAAGACACACACACACACACACACACACACACACACACACACACACACACACACACACACACACACACACACACACACACACACACACACAGATACGCGGATTTATGGACACAGGCATAGAGAATAAAGGTGTGTGTGTGTGTGTGTGTGTGTGTGTGTGTGTGTGTGTGTGTGTGTGTGTGTGTGTGTGTGTGTGTGTGTGTGTGTGTGTGAAGGCTTGACATGAAAAGAAACGATGTATGTGTGTGCATGTGTCACTACCAGATGAAAAGAGAGAGAGAGAGAGAGAGAGAGAGAGAGAGAGAGAGAGAGAGAGAGAGAGAGAGAGAGAGAGAGAGAGAGAGAGAGAGAGAGAGAGAGAGAGAGAATCAAACAGCTCTTTTCTTCCTTTTCTTTACTTACTCCCCTCCTCTCCCCTCCCACTCTTCCTCTCCTCTCACTCGACTCTCACTGACGCCTCTCATCCAATCCCAGCCTATCATCTCCCATCAATTTCTCTACACCACCTCCCTTTCTCCTCTCCCTTTTGCCTCTCCCTCTACACTCCCCATCACTTTTCACTCTTTACCTCTTGCGCTCAATCCTCCCCGTCTTCCCCAACACATAAAATATTCCCCAATTATCAAACAGCAAAACTTTTATTACCCTTCATGAGACAGTCCTCCCAAAAGCACTCCTCCTTCCCCAACATCACTTTCTACTCTTCCCCTTCCTATTCCTCAACGTGTAGAAATCTTGTTATCTCCTGCAAACTTGTATTAATCATCCCTGCTTTCCTTTATATGTTTCACCATTCCTTCTCTCCTCATTTTCTACGTAAGTCAAACAACACCCGTGTCACTGCTCACATACAGCTTCTTGACCCTGCAAACTTGTACTAATCTTCTTCCCTTACCTCCCCTTAATATTCCCTTTCTCTGGTCTCTTTACCCTTGTCTCTCTACTTCTTTACCTCACGCACCCTTCCCTCCCTCTCTCTCTCCTCCTCCTCCTCCTCCTCCTCCTCCTCCTCTCGACAGTCACGGCTACTCTCTCTCTACACGATCAATAAACTTCATTGTACTTTATGTGACCCACAGAGAGCAGACTCATGTTCGCCACTGTCGCTATATAACCTCACTATTGTCTGGTTCGCGCCTCCCCGTGTCCAGTGTCTAGTATTCAGACTTTGCTCTCTCACTATAGCTATTGTTTAACCAGTTCAGTATTGGGACACATTTTTACCTTGAGTTTTGTGTACGATTAGACCATTTTATTGACATTAGGAAGGGTCCATGAAGGGCAGAAGATTAATGACGAGAGTCTTCATTATTCGAATCCCCTATATGAGTTTCTGAAGCTGTATAAAATCACTAAATAGTAAGTAGAATGAATATGGAAACACGTCATGGTACTGAAGGGGTTAAGGCCACAGAGATGGTTACCCATGTTCTCAAGTCTCCTTTCTGTCAGTAATAAGGATATGTTATTATTTTGTCACTATATTGGTCAAAAAACATCCTTAAAAATTCGTATTCTGAGACATTTTGCTCTTCAACGGAGGATTTTTTTTCTAAGGTCACGGAGATGATAAGCCAAGTTCTCAATTTTTTTCGTGTTAATCTCTTCAATACCACGATACATTTACCTATTCATTTCATTCAAGGTAAAAATGCGTCCCAGTACTGAAGGGGCTGAAAATATGAAAATTTTGTTAACCACCAGAGACATAGCCTTAAAAAACACCAGTACCTTCAACTAGAGCATTCTGAAAGGAGTGGAGTTGCAGCGTAGAAAGGTTTCAGAATAGTCATGAATGGCGTGGCGTGACGTGGTGGGGTGGGGCTGTAGTGTGTAGTGTGTGGTGTGTGAGATGTGCGTGAGATGGTGCGGGATGTGTGGGATGCTGGAGTCACAAAGATTGATGTGGGCTGTGTTAGGAGTGGTGGGAATCTTCAGAGGTGTGTGTGTGTGTGTGTGTGTGTGTGTGTGTGTGTGTGTGTGTGTGTGTGTGAGAGAGAGAGAGAGAGAGAGAGAGAGAGAGAGAGAGAGAGAGAGAGAGAGAGAGAGAGAGAGAGAGAGAGAGAGAGAGAGAGAGAGAGAGAGAGAGAGAGAGAGAGAGAGAATATACAACTGATTGATAGATAAAATAGTGGTCACTTTCACTCTCTGCTCCTTCTGTTTCTCCATCAACCCACACAAACACCCACCCACTCACCCACCCACACACACACACACACACACACACACACACACACACAATCAGTCCCATCATCCCCTGCCTAGAGTGCCACACGAGTAAACAGTGCCAGCTTCGTAGTCTCAAGGGTGCCTCGTTAGCCAAGACAGAGGAGGACAAAGGCACGTGATCAATGAACGAGGTGCGACAGACTAATGGCGATAAAAAGTGAATGATACGAGAGCAAAAACTGATCAGGTTGAACGTTAATTGGGAAAGATCAGTGTGTCAGTAAACATGCCTCCTTCTTTGCATTTCCTCCTCCTCCTTCTCCTTCTCCTTCTCCTCCTCCTCCTCCTCCTCCTCCTCCTCCTCCTCCTCCTCCTTGTCTTCTTCATCTTTCATACCTTCCATCCCTCCTGTTTTTCTTTCTTCTGATTCTTTTACTCTTCCTCCTCCTCCTCCTCCTCCTCCTCCTCCTCCTCCTCCTCCTCCTCCTCCTCCTCCTCTTCTTCGTCTTATTCCTTATCTTCTTTTTCTTCCTTTTCCTCCCGACATACCTTTAAACTTTCCATTCTTCCTCTTATTTTTTCCTCCCAGTTCTCTTACTCATTCTCTTTCTCTTCCTCTTCTCCGTTCTTCTTCTCTACCTCTTGACAAGGCTTTTAAACATTAAATTCACATTCTTCTTATTCATGGTTTTCTTCTTCTTCTTCTTCTTCTTCCTCCTCCTCCTCCTCCTCCTTCTCTTCCGCCTTCTCCTCCTCTTCCTCTTCCTCTTCCTCCTGACAGGCACTTTAGAATTATGAATCTTATTAAGGTGTTTGGATGGAACGAATCTCTGACACACTGATTGACTCACTGCTTTGAATTAGCTTATAAAAAAAACACTTCATAAAGAAACGTTTTCCTTGTTCCTCTCAGTTCTCTATAATGTAACCTCAGTTCATTGATATACACAAAATGACTGCTTTCAATTAACAGTCATAACAAACACGCCTCTTGAACTGTGAAGAGTATTTACCTTGTGTACTCTCAGTCTTTTAAACCTTTCATTGAGATACTGACTGACTGAATGAATGAGTGCTTTGAATTGACTTCATAGAAAAATGCTCCTTTTAAGACAGTTACTTTGCTTCACCGAGATACGCAACTGACTGTCTCACTGGAATTGACAATACTGAAAGCCTTGAAGAAATGTTACTTCACTCCTTGGAAACACACCACTTTCTGATTTTTTTTGGAATTGACAATAAAGAAAGCCTTGAAAAAATTTAACTTTGCTCCTTGGAAACACACAACTGACTGAATGACTGACTGACTCGCTGACTAACTGACAACAACACTTCACCACCTCCACTACTCGTATACATCCACCCTCTACTCTCTATGACTCGTATTCTCAAACACTTCTGTGCTTCACCTCTACTATTTTAAAAGGCATTATTTAGATTTACACGAATTCTTTAAGGTGCTTTTCCGGTTCTGGAGGCAGAGTGACAAGATTTCTCCATTATTAACTGAAGAAACACTTTTGAAAACCTCACTAATCATCTGTGGCCCTTGAAAACAGTCGTGGTGAGAAAGCAAAGTGTTTCTGAATTCGTACCTATGTTTAGTGTTGCTTCCGGCGGATCACGTTACACTACATAAACAAGATCATCGGTCAATGTGGTTTACCTTACGACTTGACGCCAGGCCAAGAGAGGCATTAGAACCCACAGAAATAGCGGCCCGGAACACCAGCCCATCCATCCTTCCTCCCACCACGACACCTGCCCCTCACTTCATTAATACTCCCACCTGTGTTTACCTGCCCGTGTGTCTCCGTCTCCTCTATTACCGGTGCCCTCTGTTTGTGTCTCATTATCGCACGTCACCTGTTAATTATCGTCACCTGCTACCGTTTGTCAGTCCCGCGTCAATTAGAGGGAATTAGTCGCGTGGTCACTGGTGTGTGGTTTGGTGTGGCGTCACGGCGGCGTTCCCAAGGCCTGCTGTGGTGCGCTGGTCACTGCCGAGGAGGAAAGTGTGGTTGGGGAGCAATGGGGAAGGTGGGGAAGGTGAGGGGAGTTTCAGGGTTGGAGAGATGATGTGTGTGTGTGTGTGTGTGTGTGTGTGTGTGTGTGTGTGTGTGTGTGTGTGTGTGTGTGTGTGTGTGTGTGTTTGCATGTAATGGCAGCGTGCGTACAAACACGCGGTGTGTGCTGAGTGACATAATGGCACAGCGCCATACGACGCACTGTGCCACTTCGCAACTGTATTCCCTGAGGCACCTTAAAGTCTGCCCGCCCCGCCCCGCCCCGCCCCACCCCTGGCAGCACCCATTCCGGGAGTAATGACCACTACCTCGCCAGGTCCTGGACGCATCGCCCCGACACCATGCAACACACACACACACACACACACACACACACACACACACACACACACACACACACACACACACACACACACACCCGGCCCTGCCCGCTATGAGCCACGCTCACAAGGTGGTCAGTTGTGCTTGTTACCATGACAGTGAGTCGCTGCTCCCTGCCGCGCCACGGGCCAGGGAGTCACCGCGGCCCTGCTGGCTGTGTCAGAGTGGCAGGGCAGCGCCTGGCCACGCAGGGCGCGCACACACACACATGCAACACTGGGGTCACCACTGTTGTCAGGGTGCTGGAGGTGGTGGTGGTGGTGATGTTGTTTCCTTCCATGTTTTCCAATATCACGACATTTTCACATCACACAATGCATGCGTCACCACACCACCACCCCAAGCCTCGCCGCCTCTCCTCAGAGCACCGTCCACCACTGCTGCAGGAGACCTCGCTAGAGGTGCCTCCTGCAGGGCCGCGCGACACACAACAAACACCCACCAAGCCCCGCACCGCCGCCGCCACCACACTCAGCCCCGTGGGCTTCACCGCCACTACTGCCTCAGCCTGAGTCATTCTGGCCGCTCCACACCACTCCGCGGCAGCAGCAGCAGCAGCAGCCAGCCATCGCTAGCCGCTAAAATCGTCCATCGCTGAGCCCCTGGCCTCAGCAGCCGGGGCGTCACAGGCCGGGCTCTCCGTCACACGCCTCCTCCGTCACCGTGACGGCGGTGGGAGGTTCCGTTCCGCCGCAAAACATCAAAACATCTGCATTTGAAGGTAATACATAAATTTTGGCACTCGACGCCTGCCCGGGCGGGCGGCGAGCGACCCGCTCCCTCCCTTCCCGCCTCCCCTCCTGCCTCTCCCTTCCCTCCAGTCCCTCCCGTCCCTCCCTTCCCTCCCGCCGCTCCTGGCACTTGTGGAGTTTGTTTCAATCTGTTTCGTCCGCGTCGCGGTGCTGCCGCTGGACTCGCACCAACAAGCAAAGGCAGCAGTCACGTGCCTGGGCCCCGCCACCTGCTCGCTGCGGCGGCAGGCTCAGCTCCTGGCGAAGGGCTGCCTCGCAGCCTCACCACCGCACGGCGAGGTGCGGTGAGGCAGCTCCATCATTTGGCAATCCTCTGGAGGGGAGCGGCACAAGGGACTGCAGGGCGGCGTGGACGCCGCGGTGGTGACGGTGATGCTGATAACAGTGATGGTGATGACGGCAGTGACAGTGGTGGCGATGGTGACGATGGTGACGGTAGTGCCGTTATCCAAGTAAAAATTGTCACCGCGATGGATACAACAGCGGCCGTCACAGCTTGCCCCGATCCCTGCGTGTTTTAAAGGCCCCAAATATATTCACGGAGGGAGAAGCCCCGCTGAGCCATCCCCCTTGCGTCTTTTTTCCTCTCTCTCTCTCTCTCTCTCTCTCTCTCTCTCTCTCTCTCTCTCTCTCTCCACCATCATATGATATGACGTAATACAACACACCCTCCTAACACACCAACACAAAGTTAATGGTGGTGGTGATGGTGGTGTTGATTCTTCTTGCAACACCAGTCACCACCACCACGTTATGTAAGTCACCACCACAGCAAGGCAACACGATCGGTGCGTCACGCTGCGGTCTGCCCGTCACCGTCGCACCACCGCCTCACCTTTCACCCTCAACTACTGACGGAATCGATGGAAAACAACAAAAAGCTGCCGTGTCAAATAATGTAAGATTTTGACCCATATTCTGAAACATTTCTGCGCCTCATCTTCACCATTCTCAAAGGGTTCTAGTTAAAGTGACACGGATTTTTAACCCCTTGAGTACCTTGACGCGTTTACATATTCTTTCTGCTTACTATTTGGTGATTTTATAGAGCTTCAGAAACTCATGTTGGGGGATTAAAATAGTGAAGATTGTAGCCATTAATATTCTGACCTCCATAGAGCCTTCCTAATGTCAATAAAATGGTCTGATCGTACATAAATCTCAAGGTAAAAATGTGTCCCAGTATTGAAGGGGTTAAGGCTGTTTCTATAATTCTAGTGCCATGATAACAAGGTTTTCTGCCTTACCAACAGGATAAATTACCTTTAGAACTCAGTTAATTGTTCCTGTGGCCTTTAATCCATTCAGCAATGGAAACCCATTTTTATCATGAATTTTTGGTGTGATTAGATTTTATATACATTAGGAAAGGTCTATGGAGGTCAGAAGATTAATGACACGAGTCTTCACTATTTCAATTTCCACATAAGTTTCTGAAGCTGTAGAAAATCACCAAATAGTAAGCAAAATGAATATTAAAACGCGTTATGGTACTGAAGGGGATGAAAATGGTCGCCGTGAGAGAGGGAAGTGTTTGAGTTACGAAAGTAGGCGAAAGTTTGACAGATGGAAAGCGAGATGAAAGTTAAATAGATTAATACCAAAGGAAGAAAAATACGATTGCTATAAATTAACTGAAAAGCTCGAGCGTTATAAAATGATACAAAAAATCTAGAGACAAAAATAGCAGAGACGGTCGAGCATTGCAATAAATATGACTCATGACGTGGAGGAGTGTGGGATGTCATATAATGCTTCGTGTCATCTTTTTCTTATGCACGTTTTCTTTCTTTACTGTCGATTTTTCATATTGTTTAATTTTGCTATTTTCTTTTTCTCTTTTTTTTCAGTGAGGAGAAAACGTTTAGAATGTTGCCTAACGCTGTCACTTAATTTTCCATCTTTTTTTCCCTCCTCTTTTTTTTTCAGAGAGGAATAATTGTTTAGAGTATTGCCTAATGCTGTCATTTATTCTATCTTCTTTTTCTCTCCTTTCTTTTTCAGTGGAAAAAATTTTTAGAATATCGCGTAATGCTGTCACTTACTTTACTATCTTTTTTTCTCTCCCTTCTTTTTTTTAGTGAGGAGAAAATGTTTTAAAATATTTGTCACTTTTTTTTCAGGGAGGAGAAAATGTTAGAATATTACCTAACGCTGTCACTTAATTTTCTATCTTTTATTTTCTCTCTCTCTCTCTCTCTCTCTCTCTCTCTCTCTCTCTCTCTCTCTCTCTCTCTCTCTCTCTCTCTCTCTCTCTCTCGCTCCTTTTTATTCCAGTCAGGAGAAAATGTCTAATGCTAATATTACCTAATGCTGTTACTTATTTTTCTCCCTTTATTTTTGACCGGGGAGGAGAAAATATCTACCTACCGCATCACCAGAGAGGAATCTTACCCCGGAAAGGTTCAATTTATCACCAAACCGCAGAATATTTGATCCGCGCCGCCTTGCCGACTTCCATCTGTTTCAACCCTTTCAGTATCGCCGATGACTCAATTTTACGCAGGCTTCGATTACAAGGTAGGGCTGGAGATGAGATTTGTGGCACTCGAGGCGTTAAAAAATATTCCCTTTCATCTACAATTATTACACATCCATTGTCTTCCATTATAAGAGCGTTGGGGGATTTTTCTTAATGTTTTGTTCCCTTTTCAGTTGAGCAATATTCCGGATGTTATTAAGACGCTGAGAGTTTAACCCCCTTCAGTACTGGGACACATTTTTACCTTGTGTTTTAGGGTGTGATTAGACGATTTTATTGACAATAGGAAGGGTCTATGGAGGTCAGAAGATTAATGGTCACAGTCTTCACTAATTTAATCCCTTTAGTACTGGGAGACATTTTCTATCTTGAGATTTGTGTACGATTAGGCCATTTTATTGACATTAGGAAGGGTCTATGGAGGTCAGAAGATTAATGGCCACAGTATTCACTATTTTAATCCCCACATGAGTTTT
>NC_059275.1:8882484-8889984 GCF_017591435.1 Portunus trituberculatus
GACGCTGCTCCCTCTCTTCTGTTTCCTTCGTTCAGAAAAAGACGATGGGAGAGAAAGAGAGAAATAGAGATGGGGAGGTTTATGGATAGATAGATAGATACAGATAGTAGTAGTAGTAGTAGTAGTAGTAGTAGTAGTAGTAGTAGTAGTAGTAGTAGTAGCGGTGGCGGTGGTAGTAGTAGTAGTAGTAGTAGTAGTAGTAGTAGTAGTAGTAGTAGTAGTAGTAGTAGTAGTGTAAATATGACAAAAAATAACGACAATAATAATAATAATAATAATAATAATAATAATAATAATAATAATAACAATAATAATAATTATAATAACAGCAACAACAACAACAAGATTACACAATTACTTCCTATTGACACTAACACAAAGAACAGCTGTGTGTGTTTCGTCTGCCTCCCACGCGCGCGCACACACACACACACACACACACACACACACACACACACACACACACACACACACACACACACACACACACACACGCCACTGGAGGAAAACAATGCATCATAAACGCCATCTGGATAACAATAGGGGAACTAATTAACAACATTCCTTCTACCTCTGAACGAAATAGAGGAAAAACGTCTTGTATCACTAAAAAAGTATTGAGTGCCATTTTCTTTTCCTTCTTTTTCTTTTGTTTTCATTCATTACTAAAAAAAATAAGGTCCGTCATTTTTTCTTATTCTCTTTTTTTTTCATCACTGGGAAAAATAAATAATAAAGGATTGAGTGTTATTTTCTTCTTTTTCTCTTCTTTATTTTTGTTTTCATTCATTCATTACTTAAAAATATAGGTTGTGTCATTTGCTTTTTCCTCTTTTTTTGTGTGTTTTCATTCATTCATTAACAAAATAAAGGGCTATGTGTCATTTTCTTTCTTCTTTCTTCCCTTCTTCTTTTCTTACTTTCATTCATTATCTGATTTTTTTCTTCTTCTCAATTGTCTTCTTCTGCCAAGCTCTTTTTTTTTCCTCCTTTATTTACTCGTTGAATTTCTGTTTTCATTACTTTCTCTTTCCATTAAAATCTTTCCTTCTTTATTTTTACTCCTTTACGTCATTCCTTCCTTCCTTCCTCGTATCTTACTCCTTCCTTCTTCTCTCCATTCATTCATTCATTCACATCTCCTTCGCTTCCTTCTTTCTCTCTTTCCTTCCTGCCTTCTTCATTTCTTCCTTCCTTCCTTTCATCCCTCCTTTCTTCATTCATTTATATACATCCCCTCTTTGCTTCCTTCCTTCCTTCCTTCCTTCCTTCCTTCCTTCCTTCCTTCCCTCCTTCATTCAAACAGTAGGAGTCACCTGGAGGGAAAACGACCACCTGGAGGAAGGAAGGAGACATGAAAAAAAAAATCGGAGAGAAGGAGGGAACGGAGGGAAGGAGGGAATGGAGGGAAGGAGGGAGAAAGGTAGGAAAACCCCTCCACTCGTACACTTCGCTTTGTTCCGCGTTAAATCGATCTCAGGCGACTTCGTTTGTATCGATTACCAAGAGAGAGAGAGAGAGAGAGAGAGAGAGAGAGAGAGAGAGAGAGAGAGAGAGAGAGAGAGAGAGGAAAGTAGCAGAGGATTTAATTCGTGTTCCGCCTCCCCTCTTTCCCCTCCCTCTCTTTCTCTCCCTTCTCCCTCTCTCCCTCTCCCTCTTTCCTCTCCCTTACCGCCAATATATAAACAGTGTGCTAGGGAGGTGAAGAATGGAGGAAGGAAGGGAGAGAGAGGAGGAGGAGGAGGAGGAGGAGGAGGAGGAGGAGGAGGAGGAGGAGGAGGAGGAGGAGGAGGAGGAGGAGGAGAGAGAGAGAGAGAGAGAGAGAGAGAGAGAGAGAGAGAGAGAGAGAGAGAGAGAGAGAGAGAGAGAGAGAGAGAGAGAGAGAGAGAGAGAGAATGATTAGAACTAAGATAGAGATATAACATAATTGAGGAAGAGGGGAGAGGAACAGAGTAATAGAAACAAAGATAAAAAAAAAAAAGGAAAAGAGAGAAAAGACATGAGGAGGAAGAATGGGAGAAGAAAGAGATAGAAGAAAAAGGAATAACAGGAAGAAAGAAGATATACCAAGAAAGAAGGAGGAAGAGGAGAAGAAGATAAGGGAGAAAACGAGGGAAGAACAAGGAAGACACGAGAGAAACAGGGAAGGATTTGATAAGGAGACTAAAAGAGGGAGAAGAGGGGAGAAGAGAAGGGAGAAGAGGGGAGAGGGAGGAGGTGATGGTTACGCGTCTTCCCCTCATTAGAAGTGACTGGCTGGATAATGGCGGAAGTGATGGGAGTGAGGGGAAGAGGTGAAGGGGAATGGGGTGAGGGGAAGGAGATGAGGGGATGGAGTGAGGGGAAGTAATGGGTGTGATAGGTAATAGGAGATGATGGGAGAAAGTGTTGGGAAGAATTATAAGTTATGGAGGTGATGGGAAAATGAAGGGATGAAGAGAGAGAGAGAGAGAGAGAGAGAGAGAGAGAGAGAGAGAGAGAGAGAGAGAGAGAGAGAGAGAGAGAGAGAGAGAGAGAGAGAGAGAGAGAGAGAGAGAGAGAGAGAGAGAGACCCATAAAACAAGGTATACCCATTAATTCACTCCCTCAATTCTGCCTCCTCTAATCTTACAACATCAACGTTTTATGGTCAAATTTTGCGAACAGCTTAACTTCCTCGCAGCATTACAATGAGACACACTAACTTCCTAACTTCCGCCCCTCCGCCAGACACACACCAAGATCGTAAACTCCAGGATGTACTAAATGGCTAACTAATGAACCCCTTCCCTCTACCATACTGATGTCTATTCGAGTGTTTAGCCTTTGTTCATCCTAGCCACGTTCTTTGTTCATCCTGTCTTTGTGTTTTGTCTTGTGTTATTCTTGTTCATCCTATTTGATTATTCTTGTTCATCCTGTCTTTCTCTCTCTCTGTCTTCTATTATTCTTGTTCATCCTATTTCATTATTCTTGTTCATCCTGTCATTCTCTCCCTTTCATCTATTTGTCTTGTTCATCCTGTTTTTTATGTCTTGTTTTCTATTAGTCTTGTTCATCCTGTCTTTCTGTCTTCTGTTAGTCTTGTTCATCCTGTCGTTTTTTTCATCTACTATTATTCTTGTTCATCCTATTTCAGTAACTGGGGAGTTAATTAATCGCTTCCGTCTATATTTTACTGCTGTTTATTCAAGTCTTTCGTCTTTGTTCATCCTAGAGGCGATTCTTGTTCATCTTGTCTCTCTGTCTTGTACTGTATTATCCTTGTTCATCCTGGGTATTGGATAACGCTTACTGTGTTTCTTTTATATAAATTTGAGTTATTGTATTTTTTTTTTCGCTTTCTGATAAGGAACTAAAACAACTAAATATGATTAAGACTTCATGATTTTTCTTCTTTTTCTTTTCCCTTCTCTTTAATTAAACAGGTAAGACTTAATTTAATTCCCTTCCTTTTCCTTTTTCACACGCTAAGAACACTGAAGAAAAAAAAATCAATGACAAATAAACTTCAATACAAAACAAAAATGTACTGACGAAACAAAACAATAAAAAACACCAACGAACTCAAACCAAACAATCCTTACAATCAACTTAACCTCTTCAGTGATGGGACGGATTTTTTGCCTTGAGATTTGTGTACGATTAGACCATTTTATTGACATTAGGAAGCGTCTATGCAGGTCAGAAGTTTAATGGTCACAGTCTTCACTATTTTAACCCCTTCAGTGCTGGGACGCATTTTTACCTTGAGATTTGTGTACGATTAGACCATTTTATTGACATTAGGAAGCGTCTATGGAAGTCAGAAGCTTAATGGCCACAATATTCACTATTTTAACCCCTTCAGTTCTGGGACGGATTTTTTACCTTGAAATTTGTGTACGATTAGACCATTTTTATTGACATTAGAAAGGCTCTATGAAGTTCAGAAGTTTAATGGCCGGAGTCTTCACTATTTTCACCCTCCACTAAGTTTCTGAAGCAGTACAAAATCCCCAAACAGTAACCAATATAAACCAACAACCAGTCTTCACTATTTCAACCCCTACAGAAGTCTCTAAACCTGCACAAGATCACCAAAGAGTAAGCAGAATGAATATGAAAACGTGTGGTGGTACTTTAAGGCAACAAACCCACGAGAAAACACAGATCAATACCAAGTGACTCTCGTGCAGGTGAGTGTATGTGAGGTGAGGCCAGAGAGGGACAGGTCACAATGCTACACTGCTATTGATTGCACTACAGGGGCGCCAGGAGGGACTCAGGCAGATACGGCAGGCCAGGAAACACTGAGAGGAAGGGAGGATGGCTGATAATGAGAGAGAGAGAGAGAGAGAGAGAGAGAGAGAGAGAGAGAGAGAGAGAGAGAGAGAGAGAGAGAGAGAGAGAGAGAGAGAGAGAGAGAGAGAGAGAGAGAGATATTGAGTGAGTGAGTGAGTGAGTTTGTGTGTGGTAATAATCGGATTTATAAAAAGAGATGACAAAGAAAATTAAAAGAAAAAGTGGTAAAGAAAAGTTAAGGAGAGAAAGTAAAACAAGAACTAGAGGGATTAAGTTAAAGGGAAAGAATCAAAACAAACCAAGAATAATAATAGAGAAAAAAAAAACGACAAAAATATATGCAAATGAAAAGGAAAAGGGAAAATAGAAAATAAAATAAACAAAAGAAAAAAAAAGGATGGAGGAGGAGGAGAAGAAGAAGAAGAAGAAGAAGAAGAAGAAGAAGAAGAAGAAGAAGAAGAAGAAGAAGAAGAAGAAGAAGAAGAAGAAGAAGAAGAAGAAGAAGAAAAAGAAAAGGAAGAACAACAACAAGAACAACAACAACAACAACAAGAAGAAGAAGAAGAAGGCGAAAAACAAGAAGAAGAAGAAGAAGAAGAAGAAGAAGAAGAAGAACAACAAGAAGAAGAAGAAGAAGAAGAAGAAGAAGAAGAAGAAGAAGAAGAAGAAGAAGAAGAAGAAGAAGAAGAAGAAGAAGAAGAAGAAGAAGAAGAAGAAGAAGAAGAAGAAGAAGAACAACAACAACAACAACAACAACAACAACAACAACAACAACAACAACAACAACAACAACAACAACAACAACAACAACAACAACAACAAGACGAACAAGAACAAGAAGACAAAAAAAATGGGAGATAGGGAGAGATGGAGGAAGGGAGAATGATAATGGCATAGATTAACAGTTAAGAAGATGAAGAGAGAAGGGAGAAAAGGAAGCAAGGAAAGGGAGAGAGGGAAGAGAATGAAGAGGGGAAAGGGGTAATGAAGGAAGGGAGGAGGGAATGAACAAACAAGATAAGAGAGAGAGAGAGAGAGAGAGAGAGAGAGAGAGAGAGAGAGAGAGAGAGAGAGAGAGAGAGAGAGAGAGAGAGAGAGAGAGAGAGAGAGTAAAAACCAGCAAAACGAGTGACGGATAATATAACAGACAAAAACAGCGACAGACAGGAAGACAGACAGACAAAAGGAAGAAAAACAGACAGCGACGCGTGACAGAAGAATTAACAAATAAAAAAAGAGAAAAAGAAAGAAAATAAATACACATACGATTATAAAGACAAAGAGAGATGTAAAAAACTCATGTAAAGCCAAACTCTCTCTCTCTCTCTCTCTCTCTCTCTCTCTCTCTCTCTCTCTCTCTCTCTCTCTGCCTTGTTATACCTCAAATTGCAGTGCTAAAATATTAATAGTATGTGCGTGCGTTCCTGCATTAAATATATCTACTTATTCCACTGTCATTCCCTGCCATAATTTCCCCCCCTTATCTTCTAAAGCTTCCTACTGACTCACCACTAACAAGGACAATATTCAGACCAGCTCTGTCCTCAAACACGCTCGTACTCTCAAACACTGTGCGCTTCACCTCCACTATTTCAAAAAGGCTTTTTTTTATATTTACACTAGTTTTTGAGGTGTTTTTATGGCTTTAGAGGCAGATTGACAAGATTTCTACATTACTAACTGGAGAAACACTCTTGAAAACCTCGCTTATCATCTATGTGGCCTTGGAAAACAGTCGTTATAACAGAATAAAGTCACCTTCATTATTTCAAAAGGCTTTATTTAAATTTACACGAGTTTTAAAAGTATTTCTACGGTTTTATAGGAAGTGACAAGATTTTTGCATTATCAACTGAAGAAACTGGCTTGAAAATCCCGCTAATCATCTCTGTGGTCTTTGAAAACAGTGGTGGTGAGAGAGCAAAGCGTTTCTGAATACGGATCTCTCTCCTGTGGGACTTATTTACTCTTTGTAGTTGTAATAAGAAGTCTCATATCCCTACTACCATTAATATACACCCAATAGAAAGACTGAATTCAAACCACCAACACAGTAACTACGTAAAATAATTCAGCACTGTCTATTAAACCACCAATCAGTAAACCTATGTAAAGCTAGACACTTGAAATAAAAAGACTAATATTCCTACTATCATTCAAAATACATACACGTAATAGAAAATGAATATGCAGGTTAAAAGAATAAATTTAAACCACCAATAAAATCTATACGTCAAATAATCCAGCTTGAGTTTAGTTCTGTCTATTGAATAAAGTTAGTCAATTGAAATAAAAAGTCTAATATTGCTACTACCATTGATAAACACGTTTTACGAGACGAATATGAAGGTTTAAAAGGATGAATATAAACCAACAACACAATAGCTACGTCAAATAACTCCGCTCTGTCTATCAAACCTTCCCTCAATAGTTATAGAAAGTTAGATATTCCTACTACCATTGATAAACACGGAATAGGAAACGAATATGAAGGTCTAAAAGAGCGAATATAAACCAACAACACAATCTATACGTCAAATAACTCAGCTCTGTCCATCAAACCTTCTCTCAATATTTATAGAAAGTTAACTAATTAAAATAGGGTCTCACATTACTACTAACATTCAAATACACGCAATAGGAAACGATTAAGAAGGTTTAAAATGGCGAATATAAACCAACAACACACTCTATATGTCAAACAACAGCTCTGTCTATCAAAGCTTCCCTCTAAAGTCATACAAAGTTAGTCAATAGGAATAAAAGGTCACATATTCCTAACATCATTAATATACACGGAAGAGAAAGCAAATATATAAGTGAAAATGGCGAATATAAATCAACAACACAATTTATATGCCAAAAAACTCAGCTCTGTCTGTCAAACCTTCACTCAACAGTTAAAAAAGTTAGTCAATAGGAACAGAGTCTCATATTCTACTACCACCCCAATACACGTAATAGAAAGCAAATATAAAAGTTAGGAGGGTGAATCTGAAAGGCCAACAGCGCCAAGGCAAAGTGATTCGGTGCCGCGCTATCAAACTTGACTTAAAAGGGAAGGGAAAGGGAAGGAAGGAACATATTAACTTAGAAAACACAACTGTAAAAAGACTCTTCCTTCCCCCTTCTCTCCTTCTCTTCCCTTCCCTTCCCTTCCCTTCACCTCCCTTACTCCTCCGCCATAACGCAAGTAATTACACGGCAAAACAAACAATCTCTCTCTCTCTCTCTCTC
>NC_059275.1:8899984-8902484 GCF_017591435.1 Portunus trituberculatus
CAGTTTGTGGAAGGAATAGAAAGGTGTCAGTGGCTGTTTGTTAGGTTAAGTTAGGTTAGACAGTTTGTGGAAGCAATAGAAAGCTGTCAGTGGCTGTTTGTTAGGTTAAGTTGGGTTAGACAGTTTGTAGAAGCAATAGAAAGCTGTCAGTGGCTATTTGTTAGGTTAAGTTAGGTTAGACAGTTTGTGGAAGCAATAGAAAGCTGTCAGTGGTTGTTTGTTAAGTCAAGTTGGGTTAGACAGTTTGTGGAAGCAATAGAAAGATGTCAGTGGCTGTTTGTTAGGTTAAGTTAGGTTAGACAGTTTGTGGAAGCAATAGAAAGCTGTCAGTGGCTGTCTGTTAGGTCAGGTAAGAATATGGAAACGCATCCCGGTACTGAAGGGGTTAAAACTTTGAGGAGATGAAGGGGAGTTTTCTAAGGGAGAGCTGCGGAGGAAAGGGCTAATTTTAGGGGCTCAGGGTCGCTAGAGGAATAAAGAAGGGATGAGTGATGGGTTTGTATTCAAGGAAGGGAACTGAAGGGAAAAATGAAGGGAAGGTTTAATTAGGCTATTATTATTATTTATTATTATTTTTATTATTATTATTATTATTATTATTATTATTATTATTATAGTATTATTAGTTAGTAGTAGTAGTAGTAGTAGTAGTAGTAGTAGTAGTAGTAGTAGTAGTAGTAGTAGTAGTAGTAGTAGTAGTAGTAGTAGTATCATCTCTCTCTCTCTCTCTCTCTCTCTCTCTCTCTCTCTCTCTCTCTCTCTCTCTCTCTCTCTCTCTCTCTCTCTAATTAAGATATATGTGCTTGCAAGGTGTGCTGGAGGGTTCCCGTGCCGCTGCCTCTCCTCTCTCTCTCTCTCTCTCTCTCTCTCTCTCTCTCTCTCTCTCTCTCTCTCTCTCTCTCTCAGTTAGGGAGAGTGTCGCCAGCAGGAAGTGAATGAGAACACAATACCTAGAACACATTCCTCCTCCTCCTCCTCCTCCTCCTCCGTCAGTGTTCTCAGCTGTGTCAACAAATCTATGAGGTCACAGTGGCGTGGGAGTCACAGGTGTGTTAAGGCAGGTGATTGACCCTCTCCCCTCTTCCCTCTGTCTTCCCTCTCCCCTCATCTCCTCTCTCCATTTTCTCTCTAACAACACCCCACCTCAGTTCTTCCCTCATCTTTCCCCTCCCCTACTCTCCCCTCTCATCTTTCCCCTCATCTCCTCTCCCCAGCTACATCTCCCCTCTTCTTTCCTCCTCTTTTTTTCCGTTTTCCTCCTCCTCCTCCTCCCCTCTTCCTCTCATCTCTTTCTCCTGTCTCCCCGTTCTCGTTACCTTCATGATACTTCCTCATACCTTCCCCTCTTCTTCTTCTTCTTCTCCCCTCCCTCTTCTTCTTCTTCTCCCCTCTGTCTCTACCCTCTACCTCTCCTTTATCTTCCTCCTCCTGTTTATCTTCTCTTTTCTCAGCTTTCATTCTATTCATTCTTGTAATTTCTCTTCCTTCCTTCCTCTTCTCCATTCTTAATTCATCATCGTCCTATCTCTCCTATCTTTGATTTTCTCTATTTCCTTATTTATTGCCCTTTTCCTTCCTATCTCCTCATTCATATATGTTTTATAGGAGCTTTATTTCATTTAATCTATATTTTCTTGTTTTTTTTTTTTGTTCTTTTTTGTCTCTATGGTTACTTTCTTGTATTCACTGTGTGTGTTTGATATTTTGAAGGGCTGGAGGTTCAAGGTTCACTGTGTCTTTGTTAACCCCTTCAGTACCGTGACGCGTTTCCATATTCATTCTGGTTACTATTTGGTGATTTTTATACAGCTTCAGAAACTCATGTTGGGGATTAGAATAGTGAAGACTGTGGCCATTAAACTTGTGACCTACATAGACTTTTCCTAATGTCAGTAAAATGGTCTAATCGTACACAAATCTCAAGGTAAAAATGGATCCCAGTATTGAAGGAGTTTTAAGGGAGGAAAATGCTTATATCCTCCTCCTCCTCCTCCTCCTCCTCATCTTCCTTCATTTTCTCTTTCTTTTTTTCTGCGTCATTTTCACTTCCATCTTCGTTTTCTTTTTACGTGTTTTATTTTCTCTACTTCCTTCGTTTTTTTTTTTTTTTTTTTTTTTGAGTTTAGTTTATTCTTTGTTTTATGAAAATTGTGACTTCTGTAGAAATCTTGATTTTTCCTCTCTCTCTCTCTCTCTCTCTCTCTCTCTCTCTCTCTCTCTCTCTCTCTCCTGTAATTAAGATATCTGTGCTTACAAAGTGTGCTGAAGAGTTCCCGTGCCGCTGCCTCTCTCTCTCTCTCTCTCTCTCTCTCTCTCTCTCTCTCTCTCTCTCTCTCTCTCTCTGTCTGTCCTGCCACGCCTTCTATCGATCTCCCTCTCCTTCATTCCCCTCTTCTCTTTTTTCCCCTCTTTCCCTCTTTCCCATCTTGGCGCTCTGGGAGGTCAAGGCCAGGTCAAAGTTGGTCAGGTCGCCAAGGAAACATGACCAAACAGGAAGTGA
>NC_059275.1:8907484-8917484 GCF_017591435.1 Portunus trituberculatus
AAGAAAAGAAAAAAAGAAAAGAGGAACAAGAGCAAGAAACAGAAAAAATGAAAAAAACAAGAAACAAACATATTAAAACAAACTCAATGACAAAACAAAAAAAAAAAACGAAAAAAACAAAAAACAGAAAACGGAATAAACTCGCTATAAATAAGAATCCCCCTAAAAAAATGGAAAGAAAACGTGAACCTTCTCCACGAGTGACGCAAAGATACTGTCAAAAATAGAATAATAAATAACACAGGCCAGAATAAACCCAACCACGTCAGGGGGTGTTAAACACACACACACACACACACACACACACACACACACACACACACACAGTGGTTAGAGCGCTGGCTCAACCAGATGACCTATTCTCATTTGGGTGTGTCAGTACCCAACCCCATGTACGAGGAGTTGTGACCTTGCCCTGCCCTGGTCTCAGACCTATCCCAAGATCCCGTCTGGCTGTCTCGTCAGAGACTGCACAGATCACACACACACACACACACACACACACACACACACACACAGCCCTGCGTGGCGAGTGTTGGGAGTTACGCGGGCCTCCATAAATACTCGAGTCACGAGCGTGTGGCCGTGACAAGAAGACACGAGACACGCACACTGCCAACTCCACAACACCTTAAAACACATCACAGCGACACAGGGGCGGGGTGAGGAGGAGGAGGAGGAGGAGGAGGAGGAGGAGGAGGAGGAGGAGGAGGAGGAGGAGGAGGAGGAGGAGGAGGAGGAGGAGGAGGAGGACAAGAAGAAAAAGTAGAACAAGAACAAGAATGGAAAGAAAAACAAGAACAACATGGAGGAGGAGAAGAACAACAACAAAAACAAGAGGAAGAAGAAGAAAAATTTAAGGAAGGAAAGAGAAAAGGATAAAAGAAAATGTAAGCGCTCTCTCTCTCTCTCTCTCTCTCTCTCTCTCTCTCTCTCTCTCTCTCTCCTATTTTCTTTTCTTCTACTCCATAAATATAAAAAAAAACATTTCCTTCAGTCATAACAAGTTGATATACAAAGTTGCAGTTTCCTTTCGACAAAACACATTAAAAAAGTGGATTTCTCACAATATTTCTGTAACGCCACAAGGTAAAGCAATAACAATAATAGTAAAGTCGTTAAACATTTCTAAACTTTCTCCTTAGTCTTATATTATTCCGAGATATCATTTTTTACAGGTTTTATTTCACATTCACATGGTTAAACAACAGTCAATTGCCTCATACATTCTAATTTACTCTTCAATTGTCTATCTAATCTTTTCATTGTCTGTCTATTCTTTTCTTATCTTATCTTACTTTTTCACCTTTTTATTTCATTCTTTCCTTGTCTTATCTTATTCTTTTAACTGTTTATCTAATTCTTTTCCTTATCTTAATCTCTTCACAGTCTAATAATCTTTTCCTTGCCATATTTCTCTTTTCACTGTCTGTCTTATCCTTTCCTTGTCTTATTTTACTCTCTTCACCTGTCTATCTAATCCTTTCTCATTTTACATTACTCTTTTCAAATCTCTAACACTTTCCTTGCCTTACCTTACTTTTTTCATCTATCTAATCTTTTCTTTACCTTAGTCTCTTTTCCCCTGTCTATCTCATCATTTCCTCAGCTTCCCTTACACTTTTCACCAGTATAATGATCCTTTCCTTGCCTTCCCTTACTCTCTTCACCTGTTTATCTTATCCTTACCTTACCTTTCCTCAATGGCCACTGATCCTCTTGGCAACACACTTCAAATAAACACTATACATAAAAGAACAGGTAGAGAAACACATGCAAGGGAAGATAAACTCAGTACTGTGACTGCCAAGGGTACGCTGAGGCTTAATTTAACCAAAGAGTCATGTAGAGTTGCAGTCAAAAGTCACTTAACAGCTTGCTCATTTCTACTCTCGTTTTTTTCTTCCTTTTTTTGTGTGTAAGAGGGGGAAAGCTAGCCATGGAAAACAAAAACTATTAAACTATTAACCAAATTTGTGTACAGTTACAGTCAAAAGTCATGTAGTAAAGGATCCATCAATGACGTTTTTTTAATGGACAGTCAGAAAATCAGGGAAAAATAATGTTTGTGAGGAAAAATTAAAGCACAGTGGTTATAAAAAATACAAATGAATGCAAATGATCTTAAATGAACACAAAACACAATAACAATAAATCAGTTAATTCATGAATCCACTTCAATTCTGGGACACATGTTTACCTTGAGATTTGTGTACAATCAGACCACTTTATTGACATATGGAAGGGCCTAAGGGGGTCAGAAGATTAATGGCCACAGTCTTTACTATTTCAATCCCCACGTGAGTTTCTGAAGCTGTATAAAGTCATGATACAGTAACCAGAATGAATATGGAAATGCATCCTGGTACTTAAGGGGTTTAAGACCACAACTGTACAAACATCAAGTGTAACATCAAAACACACCACTTAACCAAAACACAAGTGATCGGGTGATTTAACACTTGACTCTAGCTTTATTTCAAAGTCACCAGCATCCCTCAAGTCACCCAGCAAGAGTCACACATCCCTCAGCAGTCACAGAACCAACAGCCATATTTAGAAACACCTTACTCTCTCATCACGACAATTTTTCAAGTCCCCATAGACTAGACGGGTTTCCAAGACAGTTTTTCCTTATAATCAACTAAAAATCTTGCTAATCCATCACCAGAACCCTAAAAACACCCTTAAAAGCACGAATATCTTACACTAGAGCCTTTGGAAACAGCCATCGTGAGAGAGCAAAGCGTCTCTGAATATGTGTCTCAACGAGGCAAAGAGGCAGGTGAGGAGAGAGTCTAGTCACCTGCTAAGAGAGTCTAGCCATCAGTACTTACGTTGTCGGTGGTGGAGCGACGCAATTGTTGGTTAAGATTCTCAAGTTGTGAGTAGAACCAGGCTCTCTCCTCCTCCTCAGCCTCTATCTCCTGCAGCAGTCGTGATCTGAGGGAACCATGAAAGAATTAGATCATACAGGAGAAAATCTGAAGGAGTAATGACAGAATTAGATCATAAAGGTGAATCTGAGGAAGTGACAACAGAATTAGATCATACAGGAGAAAATCTGAGGGAGTGATGACAGATTTAGATCATAAAGGAGAATCTGAGGTAAACATGAAAGAACTGGATCATACAGGAGAAAATCTGAAGAAGTGACAAGAGAATTAGATCATAAAAGAGAAAATGAGAAATAGGAACAGTATCAGGTTAGCAATAGGTATGAAAAGAATTCAATCATAGACACACGAGAAAAAGAAAAATAGGAACACAGTATTAGGTGAGGAAGAAGTAACAAAAGAATTATATGATAGAAAACAGGAAGAAAAAGGAAACAAGAACACAGAATAAGGTGAGGAATGTGAGAGAAGAGAATTGAATCATAAAAACAGAAAAAAAGAAGAAACAGAAACATATTATAAAGTGAGGAATAAGTGAGAAGAGAATTAAATCACAGACAAATAGGAAAGGAGAAACATGAACAGAATCAGGTGAGGAAGAGGTGAGAAGAGAATAAAATCATACAAACAGATGAAAAGAGGAAACAAGAACACAGGATCAGAGTAAGTGAGAAGAATTAGATCATAGAAACAGGAGAAAAGGAGAAATAGGAACAGTATTAGATGAAGAAGAGGTGAGAAAAGAATTAGATTGTGGGTGCATTACATAGAAAAGGAGAAATAGGAACAGTATCAGGTGAGGAATAGGAGAAGAGAATTAAATCACAGAAACAGAAGGAAAAGAAGAAATAGGAACACAGTAACAGGTAAAAAAAAAAAAAAAAAAGAGTCAAATTGTATAAACACTATGAAGAAAAGGAGAAATAAGGATATAGTGTAAAGAGAAGAATAAGTGAGGAAAACAATTAAACCAAAGAAAATTAAAGGGAAAAGGAGAAACAAGAAGAAAGGATCAGAATAATTAGGAAAAGAATCAGATCACAGAAACAAGGGAAAAAAAGAGGAACAAGGAATAGATGAAGGAACAATTAGGTAAGAAAAGAAAGACAAAAGGACAGAGTGAAGAGAACATGTGGGAAGGAAGAGGGAAGAAAAAGATAAAAGGAAAGAAGTAAGAAATATCAGATAAAGAACTGGTGAGGAAAAGAGTTGGATAAAAGGAGAGAGAAATAGAAATGAAGGAAAAATGTAAGAAAAAGATATAAAAGGAAGGAGGAAGTAAAAAAATATCAGATAAAGAACTGGTGAGGGAAAGAGTTAGATAAATGGAGAGAAGTAGAGGTGAAGGAAGAATGAAAGAAACAAACAAAACAACAAATAAACCACAAGAACCAGATGAAGAGAAAGTAAAAAAAATAAACTAATAAAAATATCTGAAAAAGCCTTAAGTCATCAGTAACATCAAAAATAATCTTATAAATTCCTAAACAATAAAAAAAGAGAGAGAGAGAGAGAGAGAGAGAGAGAGAGAGGAAGAGTTCATGAAAATTTACAGGTTTCATTTATCTTTATTTCCTGCACTTTCCATTAATAACACTAAAAATATCTCACACAACTACATAACTTCCGACTCACCATAACACACTGACAGCAACGTGTGTGTGTGTGTGTGTGTGTGTGTGTGTGTGTGTGTGTGTGTGTGTGTGTGTGTGTGTGTGTGTGTGTGTGTGTGTGTGTGTGTGTGTGTGTGTGTGTGTGTGTGTGTGTGTTGAGGACCACTTAACCTAACGAGCCTCATTGTCTCCTAAAATGTTATTCAGTGCAATGAAAAACAAGTGGTTGGCTGTTTGTCTCCTAACGCCACACCACACGAAACTCAAATGTGCAGTGGTGGTGGTGGTGGTGGTGGTGGTGGTGGTGGTGGTGGTGGTGGATGCTGTGAGTAGTGGTGTTGAGTGTGATCTTGGCTAATGGTACAGACAAAGACACAAGAGAATACAAGGGAAGAAGGAAAAAAAAAAACCTCAGCGGGCCTTTTTATTGACCATTTTTGTTGCCATTGGTCGTTTTTCCCTTCTGAGATATAAAAAAAAAAAAAAAAAAAGGAAAAAAAAACATGAGGCTTATAAATGGCTATCCATTAGAGCTTTTCCACACAGCATGAGACAAACACAGCTTCCTTAATCAGTCTCCTCCACCACCATCACCACCACAGAGAGAGAGAGAGAGAGAGAGAGAGAGAGAGAGAGAGAGAGAGAGAGAGAGAGAGAGAGAGAGAGAGAGAGAAAATGACTCCAACAAGTCAAACGGAGAGAGTAAACTTCTTTTCCTCACTTCTTTACCTAGAAAACACAAAAAAGATCGAAAAAAAAAAGAAAAAAAGAGAAGCCTTACTTAATCTCAACAAAAAAAAAAGGAAAAGAAAAAAATGAGAGAAAAACAAATACAACTGCAACAGGAAAGACAGAAAGAGCAAGTTTCTTTCCTTTTTCCTCTTACCTAGACTCAACTCAAGAAAAAAAAAATGAAAAAAAGAGAAAAAGAGGACAACTCCAAGTGACCTCAATACAAAGAAAAAAATGAAAAAAGAAAGAAAAAAAAGAACTTCAACTAAACTCAATACAAATTAAAAGAAAAAGTAGAAGAAGAAAAAAGAAAAACGAGCAGAAAGAAATCAGCTGCAAAAGGCACAAAGACTGTCAATTTATCCATCTATACTCCTTCACACGACCTTTTATTCCCACTGTTCTAAGGTCACCCCAGAGCAGACCAGCACACACCTTTCCCTCCTGAGTGTGTGTATGTATTCCCACTGTGTATTAACCCCTTCAGTACTAGGACGTGTTTTCGTATTTGCTTTGCTTACTATTTGGTGATTTCAAACAGCTTCAGAAACTTGTGTGGGGATTAGAATAGTGAAGACCCTAGCCATTAATCTTCTCACCTCCATAAAGCTTTCTCAATGTCAATAAAATCATCTATTCAGTACTGGGACACATTTTTACCTCGAGTTTTTGGTGTGGTTAGATTTGATTGAAATTAGGAAGGGTCTATGGAGATCAGATGATTAATGCCAGTCTTCACTATTTCAATCCCACACATAAGTTTCTGAAGCTGTATAAAATCAACAAATAGAATAGATATGAAGATGCATCATGCTACTGAAGGGGATAAGGTAGAAAATGCATCCCAGTACTAAAGGGGTTAAGGTCAGCCCCAGAGCAGCCCAGCACACACCTTTCCTTCCTGAGGGTGAGGATGAGTGTGGCAACGTCCTCCTGGGAGTCGAGGTTGAGGCTAGAGGTGGACAGGCCCCCGGGGAGGTTAAGGCTGCCTCCTGACCCGGCTCGGCTGCCCCTCGAGGCGGAACGGGTCTGGCGCAGGCACCGGCGGTTTCCCCTGTGAAGTGGACTGGGTTAGTGGAGTGAAGTGGAGTAAGAAAGGACCTGATTTTTTTTACTTTCTTCTTTTTATCTATTTTCTTCTATTTTTCTGTAACTCATCTTGCCTAACTGTGTAGTGGAATGGGTTAATGAAGAGAAGTGGAGTAGGAAGAGACTTGATATTTTCTTTCTTCCTTTCTTTTATCTCCTTTGTTTTTTTTATTCTCTCATTCTCTTCACTTTGTCTTTTTCCCTAACTGTGTAGTGGAGTGGGTTAGTTGAGGGAAGTGGAGTAAGAGAAGATCTGATCTGTTTATATCAATATTTTTAATGTAAGGGACTCATCAAAGACTCTTCTGTTTGTATGAATAATTTTGAACATGCATCAATAATCATTCCTTTATTTTATAGTAACATATGATGAGGATCCATATTAATAATGACAAAAATTTGGAAGAATAATAATCAAATTTCCAATATCATTAAAATTTTGATTAATTAATATAGAAATCTTATAATACGTAACTTATTAATTAGTGTTGCCAATGTCCAGGTGTGTGTGTGGTGGTGGTGGTGATGGTGGTGGTGCATCAAGTGTTTGCAAATTTAACAACACAACACAAATATCAAAATACAACACAAACACATCAACAAACAAATATAGTCCAAACACACACACACACACACACACACACACACACACACACACACACACACACACACACACACACACACACACACACAAAATAAACATGTAAAATAATTGGACACTCATTTCCTAAGAGACAAAACTGTGCATTTACTAAAAGTCTATGGCGATCGACAACCACATTTGGCAACGGAAGGACCTGGAGGCAATTTTCATCTATTGAGTTCAGAAGAGGCTACGACTATCCACATATTTTACCCCAAACCTAACCTATCCTATCCTATCTATAAGCTATCCTATAAATCCATGACCACTTCTATATTTCTACCTATCAAGCTCAGAAGAGACTAATGTTATCTTCATATTATGCCCCAAACCTATCCTAACTTATCCTATCCAATCCTAATCCTAACCTATCCTATAAATCCATGACCACTTCTAAATTTCTATCAAGCTCAGAAGAGACTAATGTTATTTTCATATTACATCCCAAACCTATCCTATTTTATCCTATCCAATCCTAATCCTAACCTAAGCTATCCTATAAATCCATAACAACTTCTAAATTTCTACCTATCAAGCTCAGAAGAGAGTAATGTCATTTTCATATTACATCCCAAACCTATCCTATTTTATCCTATCCAATCCTAATCCTAACCTAAGCTATCCTATAAATCCATAACAACTTCTAAATTTCTACCTATCAAGCTCAGAAGAGACTAATGTTATTTTCATATTACATCCCAAACTAGCTTATCCTAATACAAGACTATCAGCAAAAATTCAGATTAATATAAAGGAGAAACTGTCTTGAAAATAAGGCGTAGTTGTTTCTGTGGCCTTGGAAAACTCTAGTTGTGAGAGAGCAAAGTGTAATTATTCTCCTTACTTCTTTCTTCATCTCTTCAATCTTGTTATCTTCTTTCTTAATTATTTCATTTCTCCTCGATTTTCAAGTCCTTATCTAACCTTACCTAAACTATATAATGAACCACAAGGCAATATTGGTCATGGTTATCTGTGCTCTCTACCTTGTGAGTGTAAGGATAAGAAAGACACACACCAGCTGATAACGCGACACACCACACACCACGCCCCCTATACACCATATATCACACACCACACAACACATCACTCAACACTCACCACAAACCACTCACAATTCATCACACACCACGGCCTTAAAACTCACCACACATCACACTCTTACACACACCACAAACCACTCATCAAATATCACACACACACACACAGACATCACTCGCCACTCGCCCGTCACCATACACCACGCCCATACACAAATCACTCACCACTCACCACCACACACCACTCGCCCCTCACCACACACCGCACACCACACCACACACCACTCGCCATTACCTAGTCCACATGAGAGAGACGAGCACCTAAGAATGATTTGCAGAGGTTAATCAACACAGGTGGATCTCAAATGTAAACAAAAGTAGCGGGTTTGCCTTTCCAACGGGGGTCAAAATCTCTCTCTCTCTCTCTCTCTCTCTCTCTCTCTCTCTCTCTCTCTCTCTATCGTAAGTAGACGGAAAAACAAAAAGAAAGATGTAAAAAGAGAAAGGCACAACAAAATATTATCTCTCTCTCTCTCTCTCTCTCTCTCTCTCTCTCTCTCTCTCTCTCTAAAAAGAAAAATAAGAAAAAAATAAAAGAAAGGCAAACGAAATTCTCTCTCTCTCTCTCTCTCTCTCTCTCTCTCTCTCTCTCTCTCTCTCTCTCTCTCTCTCTAATCCTACATCTTTCGTTTCCAATCCCCTTCCTAAATCAATCCAGTATTACCAAACCCAACAACTGCCTGACATCGAACAAATCCTTCTATAAATCAGCGTGACTCCAGTTAATGCTACTTAACTCCACAACAACCAAGTGATGGGGGCAAAACAAGGCTGTGGTAACGCTAAGAGGCCCAAGTACAGCTGTCAGTAGCAAGGAAAACAGATTACACACAATCCTTCGCCAGTGAAAGACTCTTATTCTGAAACACATCTGCGCTCCACCTCAGCTCATTTCAAAAGGCTTTAGTTCAAGTGCCACGTGTTTTAAAGGATGATTTTTATGGTTCTGGTGAAAGATTTGCGAGGTTTTTACGTTGTTAGTAGGAGAAACACTCATGGAAAACCAGTTAATCATTTCTATGGCCTTTGAAAGCATTCGTAATAGTGTGACATGGTGTTTTGAGGTTATTTTCTTTACAATTCCAGTAGTAGAATAACATTTCTGTATTATTACCAAGAAAATCACTCATGAAAACCCAGTTAATCATTTCTGTGGCCTTTGAAAACAACGTGAAATGATTTTTAAGATTAATTTCACAGTACTAGCAACAGATTAAAGCAACATTTCAACATCAACACCCATGGAAACCCAGCTAATCATCTTCGTGGCCTTCGAAAACAGTCGCGGTGAAAGAGCAATGCGTTTCAGAATAGAGTTGAGTGTTGCGTGCGTGCGTTGCGTGCGTCATGCGTTACCTGGGAGGCGTGTGTGAGGACTGCGAGCGGCGTGGAAGGTGAGAGGAGGTGGAGGAGGGAAGAGAGGCTTGGGAGGAGGCGCGAGAGACAGGCCTGGAGGTGTGTGGAGACGTGTACCTCAGCTCTCCCGGGCAATACTCTGCAAGGAAAAGAAATAAAGTTAGATTCAGTTTATATTTCTCATTTACAAACATTCTTAATCCCTTCAGTACCATGACGCGTTTCCATATTCATTCTGGTGACTATTTGGTGACTATACAGCTTCAGAAACTCATGTTGGGGATTAATATGGTGAAGAATGGTTACTGGTTCATTTTGGTGACTATTTGGTGATTTTATACAGCTTCAGAAACTCAAGTGGGGGATTAAAATGGTGAAGACTGGTAACTGGCTCATTCTGCTTACCATTTGGTTGAAGGGCAACACAACACAAGGTAAATGAGCAAAAAAATAACAAGAAAAACAAGGAAAATATGTAAAAATGAAAAGATGTCTCATATGTTAATAGGAAAAAAACTATTCCCTTCAAAATTAGTGGAAAAACTCGTTAGCTGAAAAACAAGTGATGAA
>NC_059275.1:8922484-8927484 GCF_017591435.1 Portunus trituberculatus
AAATTCATCAAAAGTAGAAAAGACAACACTAAATACTGAACCAGCGTCACAATCATCACGTTTCAACAAGTCGCCCCTCAAAATGTGCCCAAGACTCACAAATGGGGCCGCCGTGGTACAGTGGAACCATGCGTGCTTTGGGGTCCGAGGGGTCTCCAAGCGCACGGGTTCGAATCCTGTCCACGGTCTGAATGTAGGTTGGGCTTCCTCACTCAGGGCAACGGTTTCCTAGCGGGTGGGCTTTGAGATAGGAGGTACCCTAAAAAGTATCCCCTTTAGCCCATAAATTCGCGTGAAAAGCCCATATGGTATAAAAAAAATATATATACAAAAAATCTACGGAAAACGCGAACCACAATTCACTAACTCCACGGGGAACAACTGCCAGATTTGAGATTACTGAGAGAGAGAGAGAGAGAGAGAGAGAGAGAGAGAGAGAGAGAGAGAGAGAGAGAGAGAGAGAGAGAGAGAGAGAGAGAGAGAGAGAGAGAGAGAGAGAGAGAGAGAGAGAGAGAGAGAGAGAGAGAGAGAGGGGAGGGGGTTAGTGATTATGGTAATGTGATGATTCTGTTGATGAAAAACCTTTACTCAGAATGTTACTTACTTAAAGAAAATGAGAGAGAGAGAGAGAGAGAGAGAGAGAGAGAGAGAGAGAGAGAGAGAGAGAGAGAGAGAGAGAGAGAGAGAGAGAGAGAGAGAGAGAGAGAGAGATAGAGCACCGTAACTCAAGCAAATGATGAAGAAGAAAGAGGAAGAGAGAGACGAAAGAAGAAATAATTATGGGAAGAGAGGAGGAAAGAAATAATGTGATAAAGGAGGGAAGGAAACGAGGCGTGGCTAATGTAATTACACTTAAATATGGACGAGAGAGAGAGAGAGAGAGAGAGAGAGAGAGAGAGAGAGAGAGAGAGAGAGAGAGAGAGAGAGAGAGAGAGAGAGAGAGAGAGAGAGAGAGAGAGAGACTGTGTACCAATATCAATTCATGAGTTCAATACAAGACAAATTGTGACATGCAAAAAAAAAAAAACGATAAAGAATAATCAAATGAACGAAATAAAATAAAATAAAATAAAATAAAAAATAAAACAAGAGATCACAAACAAATAAATAAAAAAAAAAGTAAAACTGAACGAATTAAAAAATAAAGACAAAATAAAAGAAAACGGACTCCATAACACCACTGCTCGTTTTCTATGAAGTGACATGAGGTGAGACTTCACAAGAGTACCATTTGCAACAAAACGACAGGAGGAAACATTGAAAGAGGAGAGGGAGGGAGAGGGAAAAAGAGTAGAGAAAGGGCGAGGGTGGAGGAAGGGATCGCCTGGGAAAAAATAGAGGAACAGGGGATTATATGAAGAACAAGATGGAGGAGGAGGAGGAGGAGGAGGAGGAGGAGGAGGAGGAGGAGCAGAAATACAAAAGAATACAAAGGAAAGCCAAACAGCAACAGATCTTTTGGCCCTTTTAAGACTGCTTGGTAAATACTTCTATCAATAGGGAAGAGAGGCAGGGTAGTACAAGAGAAGGATCCTCCCCACCCACCACTTCCCTCCAGCTTTCGTTGGCATGGGAAATAATTTGGAAAAGTATCAAGCAGTATGGAAAAACTGACATGGAATTTTCACAGGAAAGGATGATACAAGATTATATTATTCACTCTACGCTGAACTCTACATGTCTATCTGAAACACACACACACACACACACACACACACACACACACACACACACACACACACACACACACACACACACACAACAAAAAATAACAATAATATCATGTTTAATTATTCGGACAAGTAGAGAGCTTGTTGGGGGTTATCTTTTAAAAGTTTATCAATTTTAATTTTGAATGAAGTAATAGAAGTAGTGCTTACAATTTATGAAGGAAGCTTATTCCAAATATTAACAATTTGAAGCGAGAAGAAGGAGGAGGAGGAGGAGGAGGAAACTATAACGGTGTAATTTTTAACTCTGAAGGTAGAGAAGAAAAGGGAACAAAACGAAAAAGACAATAATTCTAACACTTCATCACGAACAAAAGAGGAAACACAAGAAAGTAAAGGAAGACAAGAGAAAGCAATAAACAAAAGCGAAAACAAGCAACGAAACAAAACAACAAAAAACATGAAAATATTTGACAAAACACCCCGCCGAAAAAGAAACAAAACAAAGCCATTACAATTCTGAACAATAACAATAACAGTGAAACAAAAAAGAAGAGAAAAAGTGAGCGAAATGAAAAGGGAAACCACGCTAATGAGAGAGAGAGAGAGAGAGAGAGAGAGAGAGAGAGAGAGAGAGAGAGAGAGAGAGAGAGAGAGAGAGAGAGAGAGAGAGAGAGAGAGAGAGAGAGAGAGAGAGAGAGAGAGAGAGAGAAGGGGGGGATGAATATGTAAGTAAAATTAATGATACCGATAAATAGGAAAACAAAAACGAGGAATAAAAGGAAAAAAGATAATAGAGAGGATAATGAATAAAAAAGGAATGAAGGACAACGGAAAGGCAAAAATGAATGATGATAGTAATGAGTCAGAAAGAATCAAATTAAATGAAAAAATAATGCTAATGATGACGAAACATTAAGAAAAGGAAGAAAAATGAAAATTACAAAATGATGATAAACGAAATAGGAAAATGATAAAATAAATGAAAATGATGATGATAAAAGAAATGTAAAAAAAAATAAGAAAAATGAAAAAGATAAAATAAACAAAAAAACAGTAAGAACATTATAAAAAGGTTTCATTTTTTACAAGAATTCGCTCATTTTCTATACATTTCAAGACTTTTTCTGACAATGAAAGGAAGGAGACGAATAAAAATGGAAAATTACAAAAGAATTAATAAATGAGAAAAATTAACAAAAAAAACAAACTAAGAGTGATGAAAAAGGGCACAATTTATCAAGATTTCGTTCATTTTTTCTTAGATTTAGCACTTTTTCTGCCAAGAGACGAAAAAAAAATGGAAAATAAAAGATAAATTGATAAACGATACAAAAGACAAAATGAATAAATGAAAGATAAGATTTTGTTTGAATGAATATTAGAAAATGTTACAAATTCATTAAATAAACTTAGACGTGATATAAAGAAAAGGAAGACTAGAGAAGATAAACAACTCTCTCTCTCTCTCTCTCTCTCTCTCTCTCTCTCTCTCTCTCTCTCTCTCTCTCTCTGACCGTGACCTTATATCGGCGGTAACCTTAGGCAACTCTCTCTCTCTCTCTCTCTCTCTCTCTCTCTCTCTCTCTCTCTCTCTCTCTCTCTCTCTCTCTCCTCTCTCTCCGCCCATCACGCGCTGCAATGACGTCAGAGAGGCGAGAACGCGCGTGCCGTCACAACCACCATCACTACCACCACCACCACCACCACCACCACCACCACCACCACCACCACCACCACCACCACTACCAATATCATAATTGATTAATATTTTGCCCGTCAGTCCTATTATCAGCAACACCATTATTACTGGAGAGAGAGAGAGAGAGAGAGAGAGAGAGAGAGAGAGATCGTATTCACATTTACTCCTATAACTTTTAATTAACCTTCACCACAAAGTCATCACCACCTCATCACCAGCACCACCACAATTCACCACCACCATAGTTAGCATCATAAACCATGACTCACCACTACATATAACTCACAATCAGACATCACCAAAATACAACAAAATCAACACCACTCTACACCATAACAAGTCACCATCTAAAAGTCACCACATATCACTTACGCATCAAAAAAATCAGCACCACCATATTTAGCATCGTAGGACATCACTCACCATTATAACTCATCACCAGTCATCACCAAAATACACCATAATCAACACCACTCTACACCATCACAAGTCACCACCAAAAAGTCACCACATATCACTTACGCATCAAAAACTCATCACTATATCACCATAAATCACAACGAGTCATCACCACTTTCATATTTTACATCACCATTAATAGCAGCTTGGTGCAATGTTAATTATCATCCAAAAGTGCCCCATCACACGTCACCACCAAAAAATATCACCACACATCACTCACCCATCAAAAACTCATCACCATCTCACCAATTAAGTCACCATCAGTCATCACCACACACATTTAGTAGCAACATGACATGGTGTGTTAGCTATCATCCCATCACCATTAACATCACTCTCCCACCCGTCACCACCACTCACCACCACTCACCATGAAAGTGTACACCAGCTCATGCAATATTCATCACCATATTTCACAGCAACACCATCAAATTAAAGTGTTATGCGTTTTGCACTGAATAATAATGATACACTTACAAACTAAAAAAAAATAGTAATAGTAGTAGTAGTAGTAGTAGTAGTAGTAGACGGTAAAGAAGTAACAGAAAAATAGAAGAGGAGGAGGAGGAGGAGGAGGAGGAGGAGGAGGAGGAGGAGGAGGAGGAGGAGGAGGAGGAGGAGGAGGAGGAGGAGGAGAGGAGGAGGAGGAAGAAGAAGAAAGAAGAAGAAGAAGAAGAAGAAGAAGAAGAAGAAGAAGAAGAAGAAGAAGAAGAAGAAGAAGAAGAAGAAGAAGAAGAAATAAGAAGAGGAAGAAGAAGAAGAAGGAAAAAAAGAACATCATTACAAACATCAATAACAAAAAATAGAAAACAACAAAAGCATAAAACAAAAACAACAAACATTACAACAACAACAACAACAACAACAACAACAACAACAACAACAACAACAACAACAACAACAACAACAACAACAACAACAAACACTCCAGACTTTATTCCTCCTCCTCCTCCTCCTCCTCCTCCTCCTCCTCCTCCTCCTCCTCCTCCTCCTCCTCCTCCACAAAATATTTCCCTCCACTTCAAGAGATAAGTTTCCTCCACAATGCTCCTCCTTTCCTCTCCTCCAGTTTCCTCCACTTTGCTCTAAATTGAGGAAAACTGAGATAGATGACCGGATGTAGGTTGCCAGTCCTCTCTCTCTCTCTCTCTCTCTCTCTCTCTCTC
>NC_059275.1:8949984-8952484 GCF_017591435.1 Portunus trituberculatus
GGGAGAAGAGAGATGGATAAAGAAAAGTACATTGAAAGGGGAAACAGAAGAGGGGGAAAGATAAACAGGAGGAAAGAGAGAAATGCAATAGGAAAAGTACACAGGAAAAAAGGAAAATCAAGGAAAAATACAAAGAAATAGAGGAAAAAAACCAAAAGGAAAAAAAGAGACAGGAATATAAGACAAGAAGAAAAGAGAAAGGATAAAACAGAAAATAAAAAATGAAAATAGAAAAAAATGAAGAAAGAAAAAACAAAATGCAAAAAAGGAAGAGAGAAAAATAAAGAAGAACAAACTGACACACAGACAGACAAAAAAAATAAATCAGGAAACAAAATACCAGACACTAATTCAACATAGTAATAAAAGAAGGAATAAGAGAAAGAGACGAAGGAAAAGGGGAAAAGTAAAATGAATAAGACAAGACAAGGAAAATTACGAATGAGGGGAAAACTGAAAGAGGAGATGAACACAAATGAAGGTTAACATAAAGGGAAAAAAGAGAAAGAGGAGGAAGAGGAAGAGGAAGAGGAAGAGGAGGAGGAGGAGGAGGAGGAGGAGGAGGAGGAGGAGGAGGAGAAGAGGAAGAAGGAGGAAATGCAAATTACAAGAACTGATGAAAAGATTGCAAGTAACAAAGAGAGAGAGAGAGAGAGAGAGAGAGAGAGAGAGAGAGAGAGAGAGAGAGAGAGAGAGAGAGAGAGAGATACTTTATACTCCATTAATTTAAGGTGGAGGGCGGAGCGAGTTTCAGAAGCATTAGTGGAAAGTGGAAGAGAGAGGAAAGTGGAGAGAAGAAGAAGAAGAAGAAGAAGAAGAAGAAGAAGAAGAAGAAGAGAAAAAAAGAAGAGGAAGAAAATTCAAATAAAAGTGGAAGCAAAAAATAAATAAATGACAATAACAGAAATAGAATGAAATAAAGCTGGAAGGAAAATGAAGAAATAGGAAACAATGGAAAAGACGAACAGTGGAATAAAAATACGAACAAGAAGAGAAAGAAGAAGATGGATGAGAAAGAAGTGGATGAGAGGTAGATGAGAGAGGTGGATGAAATGTGGAAATGAAGCTATAGAAAAAAAATGAAAGAGATAAACAGATGGAATAAAAGACGAATAAGAAGATAAAGAAGGTGGATGAGAGAGAAGTGGATGAGTGGATGAGAGAGGTGGATGAGAGAGAGGTGGAAATGGAGCAATAGAAAACTGGGAAGAAATAAACAGGTGGAAGAAAAGATGAATAAAAAGAGGAAGGAGGAAACAGGTGGATGGAGGAGAGGTGGATGAGAGAGAGAGAGAGAGAGAGAGAGAGATGATTAAGAAGTGGATGAGAGAGGTGGAAAATGAGCGACAGAAAACATGGAAAGAGATAAACAGGTGGAATAAAAGATGAATAAGAAGAGGAAGGAGAAAAAGAGGATGAACAGGGTGGATGAGGAAGAGGTGGATGAGTAAGAGGTGGATGAGGAAAAGAGTGGATGTGTCTGTGGTTGTCTGTGTGGTGGATAGAAGGTTAAAGTGGCACTGCTCCCCACGGCAAGGGTTGAGAGAGAGAGAGAGAGAGAGAGAGAGAGAGAGAGAGAGAGAGAGAGAGAGAGAGAGAGAGAGAGAGAGAGAGAGAGAGAGAACATGATAGAGGAGGAAGCAAGCAATAAAATCAAAGAAGAATAAAGACACGCCAATAAAGAATAATTGCAACAAAAAAGAAAAAAGAAAAAAAAAGAAAACCAGGAAGAGGAGAAAGGAAATATCTTAATGGGTGAGAGAGAGAGAGAGAGAGAGAGAGAGAGAGAGAGAGAGAGAGAGAGAAAATGGAAGAATGGAGAAATCTTGTATCCACATCACATTACGCCCATGGCAGCTCTCTCTCTCTCTCTCTCTCTCTCTCTCTCTCTCTCTCTCTCTCTCTATATATATATATATATATATATATATATATATATATATATATATATATATATATATATATATATATATATATATATATATATATATATATATATATATATATATATATATATATATATAACGACGTATTCCTCCAGGTTCTCCAGTTTCCATCCTCCTCCCTCCTTCCCTCCATCTTCCCTCCACCTCATTCCCTCTCACCTTTAAAGTCTACCTCCCTCACCTTTACTCTCCCTCCTCTCCTCTCTCTCTCTCTCTCTCTCTCTCTCTCTCTCTCTCTCTCTCACCCTCCTTATTATTCTCCTTCCTGTTCAGCGTATACGCGCGCGCGCACACACACACACACACACACACACACACACACACACTCTCTCTCTCTCTCTCTCTCTCTCTCTCTCTCTCTCTCTCTCTCTCATTTACCTCCATCAACTTTTACTTTTAACCTCCCTCCCTTCCTCTCTCCCTCTCTCTCTCTCTCCCTCCACTCTCTCTTCCTCTCCCTATTTCCTCTCGCCCTCTTCCCCTCCATTGCTCTCCCCATCTTCATCTAAGTCATTTCCTTCCTCCTTTTTCGCTTTATTTTCTCTCTCTCTCTC
>NC_059275.1:8962484-8969984 GCF_017591435.1 Portunus trituberculatus
TACCTTAACTACTGCTGGAAGACAGAGAACAGAAGAACACACAGAACACCATGATAAAAGAAAGAAGAGAAGAGAGAGGAGGAGGAGGAGGAGGAGGAGGAGGAGGAGGAGGAGGAGGAGGAGGAGGAGGAGGAGGAGGAGGAAGAGGAGAAAATAACACGCAAAATAAAGTAGGTTAATGAGACAGGTAACATCTAAGCAATAGTACAGGTGAGTGTGGGTGTGGGTGTGGGTGTGAGTGTGGGTGTAAGTGTGGGTGTGAGTGTGGAGGTACAGGTAGCAGGTAGAGGCAGGTAAGGGTGTATGTGTGGGCGTGAGTAACGGCCAGGTAAGGACACGAGATAGTAAGGCAGTTTTTATAATAGAGAGGAACACTGTCGCTGTTTTAACCCGTTCATGCACACCTACACAGCATTTTCACACAGCATATCCACATTTAAACAGCACACCTACACAGCACTCCCACACAATATACAACACACCCACACACAACACACCACACACCACATATCACACAGCATATCCACACAGCATACTTACAGAGCACACCCTGACATTACAACCACACTCACACAGCACACAGCACAACCCACACAGCATATCCACACACCACATCCATACACCACACACACATCACACCAACACATCACACACTAGCCCAACCACAGTGCCCCTCAGAGTAAACAATAAACACACCACAGGAAACACACCACAGGAAACACAAGACAAACCGAAGCCCAACAAGGAAGATCCAACACTGACACTGACTCCTGACGCGGCCACTACAGGAAAGAATTATGAACGTTTAACCCCTTCAGTACCAGGACGCGTTTTCATATTCATTCTGATTACTATCATAATCTTATGTGGAGGGATTAAAATAGTGAAGACTCTGGCCATTAATCTTCGGCTGAACTTCATAATTTAAGTAAAATTGTCAAATCTTACCCAAAACTCAAGGTAAAAAAAATGCGTCCCAGTACTGAAAAGGTTAACAAGGAACTGGATGTGAATTTAAAAGAGCATTTGAAAGTACAGCACAGCGAGATTTAGCAAGGATTACAAGCTTAACCGAAGGACTAAGCATAAAATAGAGAGAATTAGAAAGGGTGGTATAAGGTTTAAAAAGGAGATTCAGAGGATTACATATTTAAATAGAGGATCCAATGCGATGTTACAGGAAGATTGGAAACTTTATCGCGGAATTATTACGTATAGAGACACACACACACACACACACACACACACACACACACACACACACACACACACACAGGTGAGATGGAGAGAGAAATACAAGAAAAGGAATAATTTAACACGAAATAGAGAAACAAAAACGAAACCATAAAATTGAATACAAAAAAATAGAGGAAGAAATTAAATATTATGACAATGAAGAAAGAAAAAAGAGGAATAAAGAGAGACCAATATGCGGAAGGAAAATTAAATAACTTCCACGTAATTAAATCCGAGAACTCTTTCCACTGTGGTTAAAGAAATATTACTCTCTCTCTCTCTCTCTCTCTCTCTCTCTCTCTCTCTCTCTCTCTCTCTCTGCAACAATTACATTATCTTGAAAGTGAAAGGAGCAAGAAAAGTCAGGATGTTTAATTTCTATTTCTATCTCAAGCGCGCGCATACACACACACACACACACACACACACACACACACACACACACACACACACACACACACACACACAGAGAGAGAGAGAGAGAGAGAGAGAGAGAGAGAGAGAGAGAGAGAGAGAGAGAGAGAGAGAGAGAGAGAGAGAGAGAGAGAGAGAGAGAGAGAGAGAGAGAGAGAGAGAGAGAGAGAGAGAAGGGGGAGGGATCTTACCTGATGTTGTAAGGAGGGGTTCTTGGGGCGTGAAGCTGGGGGTGGTCGGGGCAAGCCTAGAGGGAGGCAGGGAGGTGGGCGAGTAGGGCTGAGGGGAGCGCTACCCCCTCCCGGGCCGGACATTTTTGCCCCTCCTCACTCATCCACCTGCGGAAACATTGTGGTGGTTAACATGATGGCAATAATAATAATAATAATAATAATAATAATAATAATAATAATAATAATAACAGTAGTAGTAGTAGTAGTAGTAGTAGTAGTAGTAGTAGTAGTAGTAGTAGTAGTAGTAGTAGTAGTAGTGTAAGTGGAAGAAACAGAAAACAACATAAAACGAGTAAGAATGCAAAGGAATACAAAGGAAGGAACAGACAGCAACAGCCCTACTGGGCCTAACGAGGCTGTCTGTGTGCCTATGCTACCACTACAGATTCTACGAGTTAGAGGCTGAAGGACATCAGGGTTCAAGGAAGAAAAAAAGAGGCTACAGGGTGGGAGAAAGTCAAAGATGTGATAGGAAAGATTGAAAGAGAAGTGATACTATCTAGTACAGCAACTAAAAACAAAGAAAAGGATATCTTATGTAGGCGCAAAGTACGTCACTTGAGGGGTTAATGTGAAGTGAATGTCCAACCTTCTTTTAAAAGTTTCTATTGTATTGCTACGGACAACATGTGCTGGGAGAGAGTTCCAGACATTTACAGTTCTATTGAAGAAATAATGTTTTGCCTCGTCTGATCTGAAACGCTTACCTGTAATCTTGTTACCATTATTTCTAGTGGTGTTGGAGCTGTCAGTGGTGAGATAGTTGTTTACATTTACGTTATCAAACCCCCGGAACATATTAAATAGTTTTAGGAGGAGGAGGAGGAGGAGGAGGAGGAGGAGGAGGAGGAGGAGGAGGAGGAGGAGGAGGAGGAGGAGGAGGAGGAGGAGGAGGAGGAGGAGGAGGAAACACAAATATAACAACACTACCAAGATAATACAACAACTATTCCTCCTCCTTCTCCTTCTCCTCCTCCTCCTCCTCCTCCTCCTCCTCCTCCTCCTCCTCCTCCTCCTCCTCCTCCTTCTGCCTTCTGCTTAGCTGTCCTGTCTCTCACACTGTGTAGTTAGTATAGAATAGTTAACCAAGCAGCCTAGTAAGGACCCCAGGGTCTGTTGTTGCTTGGTCTTTCCTTTGTATTCCTTTGTATTCCTCCTCCTCCTCCTCCTCCTCCTCCTCCTCCTCCTCCTCCTCCTCCTCCTCCTCCTCCTCCTCCTCCTCCCACTCTACTACTACTACTACTACTGCGCCACAATGGGACAGCTGGTCTAGGTCAAGAGAGACACTCCAGCCAGTCTGTCAATACCCAAAGCCCTCTCTCTCTCTCTCTCTCTCTCTCTCTCTCTCTCTCTCTCTCTCTCTCTCTCTCTCTCTTCTCTCTCATTATTTATCTAGTTATTTTTTTCTATCTCCATATTTCTTTCTTACTCCTCTTCCTCTTGCTACCTCTTAGTATTTTTATTCTTTATTCCTCCTCCTATGACTCCTTCTCCTACTCCTCCTTTCTATCATCTTTCTATATAAGCTTCATATCTCTTCATATCCTCCTCCTCCTCCTCCTCCTCCTCCTCCTCCTCCTCCTTCACCTTCACCTTCTCCTTCTCCTTCTCCTTCTCCTCCTCCTCCTCCTCCTCCTCCTCCTCTCTCCTCCTCTCCTCTCTCTAATAAGACGAAAATCATCTCTCTCTCTCTCTCTCTCTCTCTCTCTCTCTCTCTCTCTCTCTCTCTCAGCTCATAAATTTAAATAATGAACTGTTTTACTTTATGAACTCTCGTTTTCTGAGAGATTACAAAGAAAACATTATCTCTCTCTCTCTCTCTCTCTCTCTCTCTCTCTCTCTCTGGTACACCCACACCGTTTTAACACAGTGTAAGCTTCGAAACTCAGGTCAGTTCCATCATACAAAAGGTCACACCCATCTCTCTCTCTCTCTCTCTCTCTCTCTCTCTCTCTCTCTCTCTCTCTCTCTCTCTCTCTCTCTCTCTCTGACACAGAAATCACAAAAAACACCCCCACAAACACGTGTCACTTCAAATAGAGACGTCTGAATCTGAGTGTGGGTGTGAGGTTTTGTGGTGTTGGAAACTATGATAATCTGTCACTGCCTTGCTTTATTAACCCCTTCAGTACTGCAACGCATTTTTACCTTGAGTTTTACGTACGATTACACCATTTTAGTGACATTGGGAAGGGTCTATGGAGGGCAGATGATTAATGGCCTCAGTCTTCACTATTTTTAATCCCACACATGAGTTTCTGAAGCTGTAAGAAGTCACCAAACAGTAAGCAGAATGAATATGGAAACGTGTCATGGTACTGAAGGCGTTAAATTTTTCTTCTTCCCTTAGAAAGTTTGAAGATGTGACGGAGAGATGTTAGTGGTTGTTAGTTGAGTTAGGTTAGGTTAGGTTAGACAGTCTATAGAAGTAATAGGGTAATAGGTAGCTGTCAGTGGATGTTAGTTGAGTTAGGTAAGGTTTGCCAGTTTGTAAAAGTAGAAGAAAGCTATTAGGTGAGTTGATTTAAGTTAGACAGCTTGTAGAGGCAATAAAAAGCTGTCAGCGGCTGTTGGTTAAGTGTAGGTAAGGTTAGAAAATTTGTACAAATAAAGAAAAACTGCTAGTGGCTGGCAAGGTTAAGTTATGTAAAAATAGGTCAGGCAGTTTGTACAAGCAATAGAGAGCTGTCAGTGGCTGTTAGACTAAATTTTTCTCCTTCCCTTCACCCATCAAGAAAGAAAAAGAGAGGAACTTTCTTGTACGTAAAAAATAACTCTCCCTCTTCCTCTTTTTCCGGAGGAGGAGGAGGAGGAGGAGGAGGAGGAGGAGGAGGAGGAGGAGGAGGAGGAGGAGGAGGAAGGTTTCTCGGAGTTTTCTGAGAGAGTGTTTTCTGAGAGAGTGAAATCAATGTTCTCAAGAAAGGCAAAGAATAGATAGATCACTGACACACACACACACACACACACACACACACACACACACACACACACACACACACACACACACACACACACACACACAATCTCTCTCTCTCTCTCTCTCTCTCTCTCTCTCTCTCTCTCTCTCTCTCTCTCTCTCTCTCTCGTGTGTGTGTGTGTGTGTGTGTGTGTGTGTGTGTGTGTGTGTGTGTGTGTGTGTGTGTGTGTGTGTGTGTGTGTGTGTGTGGGTGTGTGTGTGTTCTCAGCATCCGTATACGTCTAAACACACACACACACACACACACACACACACACACACACACACACACACACACACACACACACACACAGACACGACTATCGCTTTAATCTCTCCTCCTTCTGCTCCTCCTCCTCCTCCTCCTCCTCCTCCTCCTCCTCCTCCTCCTCCTCCTCCTCCTCCTCCTCCTCCTCCTCCTCCTCTCTCTTTCAGGAACTAGAATTTTTTTTATCCTTACCCTGTGTGTGTGTGTGTGTGTGTGTGTGTGTGTGTGTGTGTGTGTGTGTGTGTGTGTGTGTGTGTGTGTGTGTGTGTGTGTGTGTGTGTGTAGGCTGCGAAGCATGTCAGCGATGACATTTAGAGAGAGAGAGAGAGAGAGAGAGAGAGAGAGAGAGAGAGAGAGAGAGAGAGAGAGAGAGAGAGTCACACAAGGAAATAGAAATCACCAGAAAGAAAAGGTCAAAATTTCATACAGATAACCACGCCTTCTTCTTCTTCTTCTTCTTCTTCTTCTTCTTCTTCTTCTTCTTCTTCTTCTTCTTCTTCTTCTTCTTCTTCTTCTTCTTCTTCCTCCTCCTCCTCCTCCTCCTCCTCCTCCTCCTCCTCCTCCTCCTCCTCCTCCTCCTCCTCCTCCTCCTCCTCCTCCTTTCGAATCACAACATGGATCTAGAAACAAGCAGTCATGTTTAACAAATTTGCTTGACTTTTTCCATGATATATATAATTTGTACGACAACACCAGAGCGGTCGATATCATATATCTTGACTTCCAAAAGGCTTTTGACAAAGTGCCACATAAACGTCTTATCAATAAAGTAAAAGCGCATGGTATAACTGGTGACATTGCAGCGTGGATCGAGGATTGGTTGTCTGATCGTAAACAGCGAGTTGTGATCAATGGTAAATCTTCAGACTGGATTAACGTAAGCAGTGGCGTTCCTCAAGGATCAGTTCTGGGACCTATTCTTTTTATTATATATATTAACGACATTGATGAAAGAATAAATTGTAAGCTCTCAAAATTCGCAGATGACACAAAATTGCAAACAGAGTAGACTCAGAAAGCCAAAGACAACTTTTGCAAAGAGATTTAGATACTCTCATCGAATGGTCAAACAAGTGGCAAATGAAATTCAATATAGATAAATGCCACGTTTTACACATAGGAAATCAAAATCCTCAGGCGACATACAAGATGAATAATACCCCAATGACGAGTGTGGACAAAGAAAAAGATCTTGGTGTCATTGTTTCAGCAGACCTCAAGCCTAGCAAACACTGTACTGAAGTCGTCAAAACTGCGAATAAATTAGTTGGTTTCATTGGACGATCTTTCACTTTCAAGTCTGAGAAAATAATATTAACATTATATAACTCACTCGTCCGTCCACATCTCGAATACAATGTTCAGTTTTGGTCACCGTATTACAAAAAAGATATCGAAAAATTAGAAAAAATACAACGCAGATTAACAAAAATGATCCCAAGGCTGCGGAACAAATCCTACGAGGAACGCCTAAAGGAATTAAATTTATTTTCTCTTGAGAAACGGAGAGTAAGAGGCGACCTTATCATGCTTTTCAAAATTTTTAATGGGTTTGCAAATATGAATATTCAAAAATACGTATCAGTCGACCAGTCAAATGTCACCAGAAGCAATGGTTTCAAAATTGTTGGTAAGCGCTTTGTAACAAATGAAGCCAAACACTTTTTCTTTAATCGCATAGTTAATATATGGAATGGTCTGCCATCAAATGTTGTCAACTCAGGTACTATCGAAACGTTCAAAGTTCGCCTCGATAAATACTTTGAATCTAATCCCCGGTTGTCGCTATTCATTTCCGAATAACTTGCGCTTTTTCTTTTATCTCCCGGGCCTCTGATCGTGGTTTAAATTGCCCGTTAGTTTGAATTACTCTCACCCTCCATACATGACACAGATAGCCCGGAGTGAACGGTCACTACTTTTACTCTCGATCTGTGAAGGGCTGTGGATAGTCAAGAGCCCTGACAGTAGGTGACCATCATCGGGATTTAAGGTACCAGGGTCACCGCTGCAGGGGGTAACCATACAGTGTGCGGCGCCCTTTAAAGGGAAGTGCACTTTTACAGTGGTTGTACGGAGCTGGGGCCTGATTGACTGCTGCCTCTCTTGAAAGCGCCAGGCAAGGCTGCCGCACCACCTTTTTGACTCCACACTGTGTTTACATACATACTACACTACACTGCATACACGCACAGATAGCCCAGAGTGAACGGTCACTACTACTACTCTCGACCTGTGACGGGCTGTGTTTGGAGAGGGCCTTGTCAACCATTGATCATCATCGGGAACTAAGTACCAGGGATCAATGTTGCAAGGGGTTATCAGCGTATGGCGTCCCTACAGGGAAAGTATGCTATCTCAGTGGATTGAACGGAGCTGGGGCCTGATTGACT
>NC_059275.1:8974984-8977484 GCF_017591435.1 Portunus trituberculatus
TCTCGTTACATGGATCGAAGACTGGCTATCGGGCCGTGAACAGCGTGTAGTAATAAACGGTAAATCGTCAGAATGGACCAGCGTAAGTAGTGGCGTTCCTCAGGGATCAGTCTTGGGACCGATTCTTTTATCATATATATAAACGATATCGAGGAAAATATTAACTGTAAAGTATCAAAATTCGCGGATGATACAAAATTGTAAACAGGGCGGACTCAGTAACTCAGCGTCAACTTTTACAGAACGATTTAGATACCCTCGTCGAATGGTCTAAAACGTGGCTGATGAATTTCAATTTTGACAAATGTCATGTTCTACATATTGGAAATAGTAATCCACGAGCGAACTACACAATGGGGAATGCTTCCATAAAGAGCGTACAGAGAGAAAAAGATCTTGGCGTTGTAATATCGGCTGACCTCAAACAAAGTAATCAATGCACCGAAGTTGTGAAAATCGCAAATAAATTAGTCGGCTTTATCGGAAGATCATTCACATTCAAAACGGAAGAGATAATATTAACTTTATATAATTCGCTCGTACGCCCGCACCTTGAATATAACGTACAATTTTGGTCACCCTATTATAAGAAAGACATTGAAAAATTAGAAAGAATACAGCGTCGATTAACTAAAATGGTTCCAAGATTACGTAATAAACCATACGAGGAACGACTTAAAGAACTAAATTTATTTACTCTTTCCAAACGTCGATTACGAGGGACCTTATCACACTCTTCAAAATTTTTAAGGGATTTACGAATATGAATCCTGATAACTTCCTAACGCTTGACCGGTCAAATTTCACCAGAAACAACGGTTTCAAGGTAATAGGAAAGCGATTTAAAACAAACGAAGCCAAACATTTTTTCTTTAATCGCATTATCAATATTTGGAACGGTTTGCCATCGAACATAGTTGATTCAGGTACTATTGAGATATTCAAAATTCGTCTTGACAAATATTTCGAAACTAATCCCCGGTTGTCACTGTTATCTCCGAGTAATTTGCGTCGTCCATAAAGAAATATGCCTCAGATCGTGAATTGCGGGGTGTTTCGCGAATACACTTACCCTCCTTACACGACAGACAGCCCCGAGTTAACGGTCACTACTACTACTCTCGACCTGTAACGGGCTGTGGAAAGTCAGGAGCCCTGACAGTAGTGATCATCATCGGGAATTAAAGTACCAGGGTCACTGCTGCAGGGGTAACCATGTAGTGTGCGGCGCCCTTAGTGGGAAGTACACTTTACAGTGGACTGAACGGAGCTGGGGCCTGATTGACTGCTGCCTCCTTGAAAGCGCCAGGCAAGGCTGCCGCACCACCTCTTGACCTCTACACTGTGTCCACATTTACATTACACTATACTATACTTACACTCACAGATAACCCTGAGTTAACGGTCACTACTCCCACTTTCGACCTGTGACGGGTTGTGTTTGTCTAGGGCCCTGTTAATTTTTTATCACCATCGGGACAACCAGGGATCAATGTTGCAGGGGGAAATCAGTGTACGGCGTCCCTCCAAGGGAAAGTACGCTTACTCAGTGGAGTGAACGGAGCTGGGGCCTGATTGACTGCTGCCTTCCTTGAAAGCGCCAGGCAAGGCTGCCGCACCACCCCTCCGACATCCACACTGTGACTCCACCCACACGCACATTCACCACACTACATAACCGTCAAGCACCTACATAGTCCCCCACAAACAAGAGTAGACGTAGATTACAACTTCTTTTCTCTATCCTCTAAAATTCCATTTGGTTTTTCAATACCACATGGTGCCTTTCCTTTTCCGGCCGGCTTCGGCTGGTGGGATGGGTGGGTGGGGAGGAGCCTTCTGCTTTGCTGTCCTGTCTCTCACACTGTGTAGTTAGTATAGAATAGTTAACCAAGCAGCCTAGTAAGGACCCCAGGGTCTGTTGTTGCTTGGTCTTTCCTTTGTATTCCTTTGTATTCCTTTGTATTCCTCCTCCTCCTCCTCCTCCTCCTCCTCCTCCTCCTCCTCCTCCTCCTCCTCCTCCTCCTCCTCCTCCTCCTCTTCTTCTTCTTCTTCTTCTTCTTCTTCTTCTTCTTCTTCTTCTTCTTCCTCTTCCTCTTCCTCGCAAACGTACTTTCTCTTCAAGTTTTCTTTTCCTTACTTTCACTAGCTAACGGTAAAACACACACACACACACACACACACACACACACACACACACACACACACACACACACGTAGTGTAGTGGTTAGCAAGCTCGACTCACAATCGAGAGGCCCGGGTTCGAATCCTGATGCGCGGCGAGGCAAATGGGCAAGCCTCTTAATGTGTGGCCCCTGTTCACCTAGCAGTAAATAGGTACGGAATGTAACTCGAGGGGTTGTGGCCTCGCTGTCCCGGTGTGTGGAGTGTTGTGGTCTCAGTCCTACCCGAAGATCGGTCTATGAGCTCTGAGCTCGCTCCGTAATGGGGAAGACTGGCTGGGTGACCAGCAGACGACCGAGTGAATTACACACACAC
>NC_059275.1:8997484-9002484 GCF_017591435.1 Portunus trituberculatus
AAGAGTGCGAAAAAAGAAGAGGGAAGAGGAGAAAGAAAGAAGAGGGAAAGAAGGAAGATTAGAAAGAGGAAGAAAAACGGGAAAGAAAGAAGAGGGAAAGAAGGAAGAGGGAAATAAAGAAGGAAGAGAAGATAAAGGAAGAGGGGAAGAGGGAAAAAGAGGAAAGAAATATGGAAGAGGGGAAGAAAGAAGAAAGGAAGAAGAAAAAGGAGAAAGGAGGAAGAGAGGAAAGAGGAAAAGAAGGAAGAGGAGAAGAAGAAAAAGAGAAGAAGAGAAGAGGAAGGAGGAAGAGGGAAATGAAGAGGCCAATGAAGGAAAAGGGAAGGAGGAAGAGGGGAAAGAAGAAAGAGGGAAGAAGGAAGAGGGAAAAAAGAAAGACGAGAAAGAAAGAATATTAAAGAGAAACACGGGATGAAAGAAGGAAGAGGGAAAAAGGCAGACGGAAAAGAAGAAAGAAGGGAAGAGAAGAGGAGAAAGAAGGAAGAGGGAAAAAGGCAGACGGAAAAGAAGAAAGAAGGGAAGAGGAAGAGGAGAAAGAAGGAAGAGAGAAAAGAAGAAAGAAAGAAGAGAAAGAATGGAGAAGGAAAAGAATGAAGAGGGAAAAAGAAAGAGGGAAATGAAGAAGGAAGAGAGAGGTAGGAAGAGGGAAAAAGGAAGAGGGGAAGAGGTGAGTCATAGCTACACAAGAGGAAAAACTGAATGACAAGAGGGAAGTTATGGAGAGGGGAAAAATCGAAAGGGAAAAAAATGAAGGACGAGGAAATTTTATGAAGGGCGTCTTGCGAACAAAAGGGGAAAAAACAGGGAAACTTAAGGTCAGAGGGGGAGGAAAAGGAGAGGAAACTTAAGGAGAAAATAAGGAAAAAAAGGGAGGCGAAGGAAAAAAGGATCAAAGGAAGAAAAACAAGAAAATAGGAGGATGAGGAAGATGAAACTAAGAGGGAAAAGGAAATAAATGAGAAATTAAAGAAAAAACAAGGAAAAGGGGAAACAAAGGAGGAAAAGTAACAAATGAGGGGAAAACCAGGGAAAATAAGGAAAAGGAGAAACTAGGGAGAAAACGAACCAAAAAGAGGAAATTAAGGAAAGAAACAGGAAAAGGGAAAAACACAAGGAAAAGAGGGGAAACTAAGAGAAAAAGAACAAAGGAGGGGAAATCATTGAAAAAAAGAGGGAAATAATGATAAAAACAACCCAAATAAAAGCCAACAGTAAAGAAAAGATTGTGAAAAGAGGAAAAAATAAAAAAAAATAGGAAAAAAAACGGAGAGGGAAATAGAAATTGGGAAAAAGGGAGTCGAAAAATAAATAAAAGAAACAAAAAAGGAAGGAAAAACATGAAAATAAAAAAATGTTGAAAATATAACGAGAACACAAAAAAAATAGAAAAAAAAATCAAGTGGTATATTTTGGGTGCTTACATCTCTCTCTCTCTCTCTCTCTCTCTCTCTCTCTCTCTCTCTCTCTCTCTCTCTCTCTCTCTCTCTCACACACACATTGACATTAACAATAAAACAAAATAAAAAACAAACACAAACACACACACACACACACACACACACACACATACACACACAAACAAACAACCACCACGAATATTTGCTCATCGATCCTCTCTCTCTCTCTCTCTCTCTCTCTCTCTCTCTCTCTCTCTCTCTCTCTCTCTCTCTCTCTCTCTCTCTCTCATACAACTAAACATAGAAGCGGTAACCAATTTCATCTTTTGTCTGGCAATTTCCTTACATGCAATTTATTTTCCCTGCGCAGGAGGAGGAGGAGGAGGAGGAGGAGGAGGAGGAGGAGGAGGAGGAGGAGGAGGAAAGAAAGGTAAAATAACTACCAATTGACACGGAATGAGAGAGAGAGAGAGAGAGAGAGAGAGAGAGAGAGAGAGAGAGAGAGAGAGAGAGAGAGAGAGAGACGAAGAAAATATAAATAACGTAATGAAATGGTAAAGGAAATCAATACGTAAAGAAAGAAAAGAAAAGAAAGATAAGCAAGAAGAGAGAAAGAAAGAAAGAAAGAAAGAAAGAAAGAAAGAAAGAAAGATAGATAGATAGATAGATAGATAGATAGATAGATAGATAGATAGATAGATACACGAGAAAAGGTGAGAAGACAGACAGACAGACAGACAGACACAGACAGACAGACAGACAGACAGACAGACAGACAGACAGACAGACAGACAGACAGACAGAAATAAAATAAACAGACTGAAATTAAACAAAATCGATGACAGTACAAAATGAAGTAATATAAGTCAAAATAAATAAATAAATAAATAAATAAATAAATAAATATACAAACTCTCGCTCGTTGTATCGAAGTCTCCCCTTCAACAGGTAACAAATCCACCAATCCGCCAATCAACACCAGGTAAGCTGACCAATCCCTCCACAATCCCGCCGTTACCAATCACCAGCACACACTCTGCCTCCCCAACACTGGTCCTAATCTCCCTCACACTCAACTCCACTGCAATCAATATTCAATTACCTTGGCATGGATTGGTTCACCTGACTAATCACTCTCAATGGTATCTTCACTAATCACACTAATCATCTATTCGCACTAATCATATCAAGAGCTTACCTAATCATTAATATTTTTTTTTAATTATTATTTGTCAATCGATCACTGACTTCTTATACAAAACCCAGTGACACTAATGCATTTTTTTTTATATACAAGAGCCAATCAAGGGTAACAAGAGACTAATATATAAATAAAAAGGCCTATCTATTCTATTCTAATCACTAAACTATTTCAACTATTTTTCTATTATTTTTTTTTATGTTCAGGTGTTAAAAATCTTCAAAATTCCAAGTTACAATCATTTCCTTTACAAGTTACAATATATTTTCCTGTTACCAATATTTTTTTCCTCCATTATATTTACGATAAGCCTTCAAAACTCTCTCTCTCTCTCTCTCTCTCTCTCTCTCTCTCTCTCTCTCTGTGTGTGTGTGTGTGTGTGTGTGTGTGTGTGTGTGTGTGTGTGTGTGTGTGTGTGTGTGTGTGTGTGTGTGTGTGTGTGTGTGTGTGTGTGTGTGTGTGTGTACTATAGTGGCCATAATGCAAGGTTTATGTGTAAGGTGGAGATAGGGAGGGAGGGAGGGAGGGAGGGAGGGAAGGATGGAGAGAGGGAGGGAGGGAGAGGTGTGGAGGAAAAGAGAGATGGAGGAATAAAAAAAATAACGAACAAGAGAGAAAGAGGGAGGGAGGGCGGGAAGGACACAAAAAAAGAGAGGTCACGTAAAGAGGAGGAGGAGGAGGAGGAGGAGGAGGAGGAGGAGGAGGAGGAGGAGGAGGAGGAGGAGGAAAATAAGGTAACCAGAGAAGGTATTACGTAACACACATTCTACTCTCCCTTTGAATATTTTTCTTTACGCAAGACGAAGAGGAGGAGGAGGAGGAGGAGGAGGAGGAGGAGGAGGAGGAGGAGGAGGAGGAGGAGGAGGAGGAAGGACTGCTGGTTCATGAAGTACAAACCAATACCAAGGAAGACAAAGGAAGAGACACAAGGACAAGAATGAAACAATAGAACAAGGAGGAGGAGGAGGAGGAGGAGGAGGAGGAGGAGGAGGAGTTCGAAGAGAATGATAAAGATGAGTTCGAAGAAGAAGAAGAAGAAGAAGAAGAAGAAGAAGAAGAAAACGAACAACAACAACAACAACAACAACAACAACAACAAAAGCAAGAGGAGGAAGAAGAAGAAGAGGAAGAAGAGGAAGAGGAGGAAGAGAAAGAGGTATACAAGACACACAAATACACATTTACTCGATGGCAAGGAGGAGGAGGAGGAGGAGGAGGAGGAGGAGGAGGAAGCAGGGAGGAAAAGTGAAAGCAGGGTGAGGAGGATGATGGCAGGGAGGAGAAAGCGAAGAGAGAGAAGAGACAGAGGGAGTGACTGTATGGAGGAGATAGGGTGTAAAGATGGCAGGGTGTGATGGCAGGGTATAACGATGATAGCAGGGAGAAGAAGGGTGATGGCAGGGTGAAAAGGGTAATGGCAGGATGGAGAAGGGTGATGGCATGGTGGAGAGGGATGGTGTCAGGGTGGAGAACGTCGGTAAGAGGGTGTAAGGGTAGTGGCAGGGTGTAATGATGAAAGCAGGGAGAAGAAGGGTTATGGCAGGATGAAGAAGGATGATGGCAGGGTGAATGATAATGGCAAGGTGAAAGAGTATTGGCAGGGTGTAAGGGTAATGGTAGGTTGAATGGCTATGGTAGGGTGAAGAGCTATGGCAGGGTGTAAGACAATGGCAGGGTAAAAGGATAAACGAAGGGTGTAGGATGATGGTAGGGTGTTACAGGGTAAATAAAAATAATAGGGTGTAAAGACAATGACAGGGTGAAGAGTAAAGACAGAGTGAAACAATAATGGCAGGGTGAAGGAAAGTGGCAGGGTGGCAGGGTGACAGACAGACAGACGTGATGGCGCCAGTGAGTCAGTCAAAACAACACGCCTTGCTCCCTTACTCTCTCACTCCCTCTCTCCCTACCTCCTTACCTCCCTGCCTCCCTTCCTCCTCCTCCGGTTACTGCCTCTGTCACGCTACTCACTCCCCCCCCTCCTCCTCCTCCTGGCATTACTCATCCAGTCCCTCACACAAGCAGTTTTCTCGTGCCAGTCAATGTTTTTCCTTTCAAATTGACAAGAAACACGTCATTGGAATATTATAAACTTATTGCAAAACAATACCAAAGCAAAATAAACATTGATAAACTGAACACACCAATAGTAAAGTTGATTGTAGTAGTAGTAGTAGTAGTAATGGTGGTGGTGGTGGTGGTGGTAGTAGTAGTAGTAGTAGTAGTAGTAGTAGTAGTAGTAGTAGTAGTAGTAGTAGTAGTAGTAGTAGTAGTAGTAGTAGTAAGCACCAGTTTTAGAAGCAATACAGAAATAATAGTATTTTTTTTCTTCTTCATTTTCCTATCTATATTGTTTACTGTCACCATCATACACTTCTAAATAATAAAGTTGATAACAATAG
>NC_059275.1:9009984-9017484 GCF_017591435.1 Portunus trituberculatus
AAAACAGAGAAATCATAATAAAAGAAAGAAAATCAATAAAGACAGAATAACAAAGAAGAAGAACAAGAACAAGAAGAACAAGAAGAACAAGAACAAGAAGGAGGAGGAGGAGAGGAGGAGGAGGAGGAGGAGAAAAAGAAGAAGAGGAGGAGGAAAGAAGCAAAGGAGGCGAGGAAGAAGAGAGGAGAAGGAGAGAGGAGGAGAGAAGGAGGTAAGGAGGGAAAGAAGGATGTGAAGTGAAGTTAGGAGTATGTTGTTAAAGAGGTCGTGAAGAGGAGGAGGAGGAGGAGGAGGAGGAGGAGGAGGAGGAGGAGGAGGAGGACTGTGGAAGTTATTTAGAGGCACAGTTCAGGAAAAAGGAAGGAGGAGGGTTGAGGATGTGTAGGGCAAGCAGGAGGAGGAGGAGGAGGAGGAGGAGGAGGAGGAGGAGGAGGAGGAGGAGGAGGAGGAGGAATACAAAGGAATAGAAAGGAAGACAAACAGCAACAGACCCTTAGGTCCTTACTAGGCTGTTTGTGGAGACTATCTACTAACTACCAATGGTAGAGACAGGACAGCAAAGCAGAAGGCTCCTCCCCACCTACCTCCCTCCAGCCGAGGCTGGCAGGAAAAAAGGCGAAACCATGGGATATAAAAAAATCACATGGAATTTTAGTAGAGAGTGAAAAGGAAATGTGTAATCTACGTCTGACTACTTGTGTTTGTGGGGGAGAAAGTGTTAACGCTTGGTAAATGTCATGGAGGAGGAGGAGGAGGAGGAGGAGGAGGAGGAGGAGGAGGAGGAGGAGGAGGAGGAGGAGGAGGAGGAGGAGGAGGAGGAGATGAAGGAGGAGGAGGAGAAGGAGGAGGAGGAGGAGGAGGAAAGCAGAGATCACTTTATGGGAGTCGAGGGAAAAACAGGAGTCACACGAGAGAGAGAGAGAGAGAGAGAGAGAGAGAGAGAGAGAGAGAGAGAGAGAGAGAGAGAGAGAGAGAGAGAGAGAGAGAGAGAGAGAGAGAGAGAGAGAGAGAGAGAGAGAGAGAGAGAGAGCATTTCGTTCCCAAGACAGAGATAAGTTTATGTATTTCTCTTTCGAAAGAGAGAGAGAGAGAGAGAGAGAGAGAGAGAGAGAGAGAGAGAGAGAGAGAGAGAGAGAGAGAGAGAGAGATGGAAATGCGAGGGAAGGAAGGAAACAGAGGAGAGGAGAGGAGAGGAAAAGAGAAGAAGAGACGAGGAGAGGAGAGGAAAAGGAAACGAAGAGAACAAAAGAGAGGAAGAAGGAAAGAAGAATGAATAAAAAGAAGAGGCGAAAATGAGTAAAAGAGGAAACAGAAGAATGAGAGAAAGGATGGAATAAGAGAAAAGAAGAGACAGAAACAGATTAACTAACGATGAAAGAAGGAAGAAGAGAAGGAAAGAGAATGATTAACGAGGAAAGACGGAAGAGAGAAGGAGGAAGGAAAAGGAAGAGAGAATATGGAAACAATAACTAATGATAAAAGAAGGAAGCGAAGCAGAGAGAATGATTAACGAGGAAAGAGGGAAGAGAGAAGAAGGAAGGAAAAGGAAAAGAGAATAAGAAAGACAAAATAAAGGAAGAAACGAAGGAGAGAAAGAGAGAAACAACAGAGAGAAGGAGAGAGAAGCAAGAAAATACAATAACTCTGGGAAGATGGAAGGAGGAAATAAGGAAAAGAGAAAACAAGAGGTAAGAAGAGGAAAAGGAAAGTGGGGAGATAGAAAGAAGAAAACAGAGAAATCATAATAAAAGAAAGAAAATCAATAAAGACAGAATAACAAAGAAGAAGAACAAGAACAAGAAGAACAAGAAGAACAAGAACAAGAAGGAGGAGGAGGAGGAGGAGGAGGAGGAGGAGAAAAGAAGAAGAGGAGGAGGAAAGAAGCAAAGGAGGCGAGGAAGAAGAGAGGAGAAGGAGAGAGGAGGAGAGAAGGAGGTAAGGAGGAAAGAAGGATGTGAAGTGAAGTTAGAGTATGTTGTTAAAGAGGTCGTGAAGAGGAGGAGGAGGAGGAGGAGGAGGAGGAGGAGGAGGAGGAGGAGGAGGAGGAGGAGGAGGACTGTGGAAGTTATTTAGAGGCACAGTTCAGGAAAAAGGAAGGAGGAGGACTGTTGAGGATGTGTAGGGCAAGCAGGAGGAGGAGGAGGAGGAGGAGGAGGAGGAGGAGGAGGAGGAGGAGGAGGAGGAGGAGGAGGAGGAGGAGGAGGAATACAAAGGAATAGAAAGGAAGACAAACAGCAACAGACCCTTAGGTCCTTACTAGGCTGTTTGTGGAGACTATCTACTAACTACCAATGGTAGAGACAGGACAGCAAAGCAGAAGGCTCCTCCCCACCTACCCCTCCCTCCAGCCGAGGCTGGCAGGAAAAAAGGCGAAACCATGGGATATAAAAAAATCACATGGAATTTTAGTAGAGAGTGAAAAGGAAATGTGTAATCTACGTCTGACTACTTGTGTTTGTGGGGGAGAAAGTGTTAACGCTTGGTAAATGTCATGGAGGAGGAGGAGGAGGAGGAGGAGGAGGAGGAGGAGGAGGAGGAGGAGGAGGAGGAGGAGGAGGAGGAGGAGGAGGAGGAGAAGGAGGAGGAGGAGGAGGAAAGCAGAGATCACTTTATGGGAGTCGAGGGAAAACAGGAGTCAGACGAGAGAGAGAGAGAGAGAGAGAGAGAGAGAGAGAGAGAGAGAGAGAGAGAGAGAGAGAGAGAGAGAGAGAGAGAGAGAGAGAGAGAGAGAGAGAGAGAGATTTCGTTCCCAATTTCGTTCCCAAGACAGAGATAAGTTTATGTATTTCTCTTTCGAAAGCGAGAGAGAGAGAGAGAGAGAGAGAGAGAGAGAGAGAGAGAGAGAGAGAGAGAGAGAGAGAGAGAGAGAGAGAGAGAGAGAGAGGCGCCCGTTTTCTTTCCGCCTCAAAGAAAAAGAGCTAGAAAAGGCCATTATATTTTTAGTCTTCGTGTAATTTTATAATGATTCTTTTTTTTTTTTTTCTTGAGGGTCAACAAAATTATGGAAATTGTGCTGGTATAGAGGCGATGAAGACAGTAATGCTTTTGTTACGAGTGTCTGTGTTTTGTTGCTTTGTTTACCACGAGGCTGTTCATATTTCCTGCTGTTGTTGTTGTTAGTTTGGTGGTGGTAGTAGTAGTAGTAGTAGTAGTAGTAGTAGTAGTAGTAGTAGTAGTAGTAGTAGTAGTAGTAGTAGTAGTTGGAGATGGAGAAAGATGAAAACAAAAAATAATAATAATAACAACAACAACAACAACAACAACAACAACAACAACAACAACAACAACAACAACAGCAATAACAATAACAAAAAACAATAGCACCAACACCACCACCACCACCACCATCATCTCCATTATCATCAACAACAATAACAATAATAAAAAAATCAATAGCACCACCACCACCACCACCACCACAATCTACTCCTCCTCAATCAACAACAACAACAATAACAATAATAGTAATAAAAACAATAGCACCATCATCACCGCCACGCCACCACCACCTCTTCCATCCCAATCAACAACAACAACAACAACAACAACAAGCAGACACAAACAACAACAATTCTCCCTGACACAGCCATCACAACACAACAAATGCTAATGTTGTATTTTTAATCATAACAACAACTTAATTATACGCCCATCAAAAATTCATAACCTGACGTATCTATTTTCATAACTAATACTTAAAAAAATATTAACTCAACCTAACCCAGCCCGACCTGAGTTGACTTTACCTAACCTGACCTGACACAAGCCATACACAAGCTAACTTTGACCTAACCTTACTGAACCTAACTTAATCTAACCTAACCCAAACTTACTCCAACCAAAGCTAGCCAACCCTAAATTAACCTAACCTAACCCAACTTAACCCAACCTAAGCTAGCAACCATAAATTAACCTAATAATAACCCAAACTTACTCCAACCAAAGCTAGGCAACCATAAATTAACCTAACCTAACCCAACTTAACCCAACCTAAGTTAGCTAACCATAAATTAACCTAATCTAACCCAACTTAACCCAATCAAAGCTAGCCAACCATAAACTAACCTAACCTAACCCAACTTGACCCAGCCAAAGCTAGCTAACCCTAAATTAACCTAACCTAACCCAAATTACTCCAACCAAAGCTAGCAACCATAAATTAACCTAATCTAACCCAACTTAACCCAACCAAAGCTAGCCAACCCTAAATTAACCTAACTTAACCCAACTTGACCCAGCCCTACACTACCTTAACCTCACGTAACCTAACCAAATGTATCTCTATTTTCATAACTAAAGCTTCAAAATGGCAATATTTCACAAAACACACAGTAAATAAGTAAACAAATAAATAAATACGAAAGATAAGATAATGAATGAATAGTAAGTTAAATTTCTTTCAATATTTTCTTTTTTTCACTTGACTCTTCATTCGTTTTTTTTATTTTCTTCCTTTCTTTATCATTTTCTTTTTCTTATTCGGATTTTCTCTATTATTTCTCTTACTATTGTCTTTTCTTCTCATTCACAATTTTCTTTATTTTCTTTAATCTTTTTTCTCTTCCTTACTTTTCTTCTCTCCGTTTCTTTCTTTTCTTATTCCGATGTTCTTTCCTTTATCTTACTTCTTATAAACTCACATTTTCTTTTCATTCCTTATCTTTTAATTGTCTCTATATACGTTCATTATCCCATCAATTCCTTTCTTTCTATATTTTCATTCGAATTCTTCCTTTCTTTCTTCCACCAAGAATAAAAAACCACATTCCTTTACATTTTCCTCCTTTTCATTCTGTTTTCTATTTTTTTTTCTTTCCTTTACAAACTCAAATGAACAAATCCTTACACCTTTTTCCTCTTTACTTCCTTCTTTCTCTATCTCCATCTATCTCCTTTACTGACAGAAACACACTATCTATTCAATTCTCCCTCTCCTTTCTATTCTTCTATTTCATCTCCTTTCCTTCTCCTTTTCTATCATCCTTCTTCATTTTTATCTTCCTTCTACCTCCACTTTCTGTATTATTTCCACACAAGACTCGAGAAAAACTGAGTCACTTTTCCGTGTATTTGTCGTCAATTGAAGTATTAATTTCCCAGGAGGCGGTAGTGGATAGGTGGGCCGATGGATAGGTGGGTAGGTGGGTAATTGGGTGGCTTGGTGTGGGTAGGTGGGAGTGGGTGTGTGGCATAGGTGGGTGTGTGTTGGCAGGTATGGGTGTGGGTGTGAGCAGGTGTGAGTGTGTGAGTAGGTGTGGATAGGTGTGGGTGTGTGTTGGCAGGTATGGGTGTGGGTGTGAGCAGGTGTGAGTGTGTGTGAGTAGGTGTGGATAGGTTTTGGTGTGCGTGTAGATGGGTGTCGTAGGTGTAGATGGGTAGATGTAGGTGTAGCTGTCTTTGGATGTAGGTGGGTAGTGGTTGAGTGTATTTAAGTAAGTAAAGGTTTATTGCCCATTAAAGTAAAGATACATTTAAAAATAAGCAATTAGAGGTGTGGGTAGGTGGTTTAGTGTGAGTGTGAGTGGGTAGGTGGAAGGTGTGGGTTGGTGGGTATGGGTGTAGTTGAGTAGATGGGTTGGCAGGTGGCTCAGGTGGCTGTGGGTTAGTGGACAGGCGGTTGTGTGTGTGGGTGTGGATAGGTGGGTGTGGGTTTATGTAAGTGGCTATGAGTGTAGGTGTACGTAAGTGGCTATGGGTGTGGGTGTGGGTGTGGGTGTGGGTGTGGGTGTGGGTGTGTGTGTGTGTGTGTGTGTGTGTGTGTGTGTGTGTGTGTGTGTGTGTGTGTGTGTATGGGCGTGTGGGTAACGTACGGATGAACAGAGACAATGAGGCAAGTTGAGAGGCTCCAGTAGTAAATAAACACGTCATTCCTTCAATACATTTGTATAGAAAGCGTTCTTGTTGACTTATGGTGACTGATTTGAGTGCTGGTAAGGTGCACACAGACAGACGAACAAACAGACGCGCGCACGCGCACACACACACACACACACACACACACACACACACACACACACACACACACACAAAGATTATCCAATATCTCTCTCTCTCTCTCTCTCTCTCTCTCTCTCTCTCTCTCTCTTAGAACTAAATTCTTTAACGCTTTTTTTACAATTTTTATATAATTTGTCTTTTTTGTTGGAAATTAAATATTATTGAGCTGCCTGGCTTTCTCTCTCTCTCTCTCTCTCTCTCTCTCTCTCTCTCTCTCTCTCTAACACACAGGATAGAGAGAGAGAGAGAGAGAGAGAGAGAGAGAGAGAGAGAGAGAGAGAGAGAGAGAACGTACACTCCTAATCTCTCCGCCCCTTTTGTATAATTGCCACATTACCAGCACACTTTTCACACTTTTTCCCTCCACTACAGTCACACACTACGTCCTCTTTGCCATCCACTTCACACCTAGATTCCACACACTTTTCTTTTTATCGTTCCTCTCATCCACTTTTATACTTTATCTTTCTTTTTCCATCCACAAGCTTTATATATATTTTTTTTTTTTACACCTTTCGATTCGCTTCACACTTTTTTGTTATTGCTTCACTCTTACACTCTTTTTTTGTTTATTTCTAGACATTTCATCCACTTTTACTACTACATCCACCTTTGTGTGTGTGTGTGTGTATTTTCTTCATCCACATCACATCTCCACTTCACACAAGTAATTTCTATCCACCTAACATATCCACAAATTAATTTACCCCATTTTTCACCATTGCCCAAAAAAAATCCATTCATTTCCAAGTCCAATTAACCAATCCACAATTAAAATCCACATGAAATCCACTTTAGTACGTAATTTTTCTTATCCACTTAAATATCGACCTTTTCCCTTCTACAGCGCCGTCGTCAGTGGATTAATGAGCAATCCACACTAAAAATTCACATTAAAATCCACTCAGTAGGTAATTTTTCTCATTCACTAATGACTAAAGCATCCACCTTCTACCTTTTCCCTTCAGAGCCTTCGTCAGTGGATAAAAAAAAGCAGGTGGAGGCGAAGTGACCAGCAATATCCACTTACACGTCTATCCACTTTCAATCCACTCAGTACGTAATTTTAACTTAATCATCCACCTTATCCCTTCAGAGCCTTCGTCAGTGGATAAATGAGAAGGTGGATCTATTTAACCATTCCACACTTCGAAATCCACATTAATCCACTTCAGTATGCAATTTCAACTCAATCATCCACCTTTCTCCCCTTCTTCAGCGCCTTCGTCAGTGGATAAATGGGTAGGTGGAGGCGTAATGGCCAGGTAAAGAGGGGATTCCAACCTAGTGTCCTGTCCTGGCGGAGCGGCCCTGCGTGTCCGTGCGGGCGCGAGGGCGGGCGCGCGGTGAGTGGTGACGTTAGTTGAGTGGTGAGTGCGCGTGGCAGTTCTTCTCTGTGTGATGGTGCGGCGGTGGTTGCTACATGTCACCAGTTGCACACACACACACACACGCACACACACACACACACACACACACACACTCACACACACTCTCTCTCTC
>NC_059275.1:9022484-9024984 GCF_017591435.1 Portunus trituberculatus
TCTTCTCTTCTCCTCCTCCTCCTCCTCCTCCTCCTCTTCCTCCTCTTCTTCTTCTTCTTCTTCTTCTCTTCTTCTTCTTCTTCTTCTTCTCCTCCTCCTCCTCCTCCTCCTCCTCCTCCTCCTCCTCCTCCTCCTCCTCCTCCTCCTCTACAACAAACAATGGTGACATATGAAAGTCGATTCGTCAGGATTAGTTACTCTCACCTTGCCCTTTGTTCCTCCTCCTCCTCCTCCTCCTCCTCCTCCTCCTCCTCCTCCTCCTCCTCCTCCTCCTGCTTCACCTCCTCTTCTTCTTCTTCTTTCCTCCTCCTCCTTCTCCTCCTCCTTAATTAAAAGATATCGTGATCATAAATAAAATTGGTTTCTATTTTCTACTTTTTTTCTATGTATATCCTTGTGTTCTCTCTCTCTCTCTCTCTCTCTCTCTCTCTCTCTCTCTCTCTCTCTCTCTCTCTCTCTCTCTCTCTCTCTCCATAATTCTTCTCAATTGTCACTTTCAATTTTGGTCACTTCAAAATTTTGCATTCACATTCTGACAGGATAATGCTCTCTCTCTCTCTCTCTCTCTCTCTCTCTCTCTCTCTCTCTCTCTCTCTCTCTCTCTCTCAAATGAACACTAAAGAAAAGAAATAAATTAAAACAATTCCTCGCCAAAATTCACATAACAATTTGACAGGAAACAAAAATATTAGAGATTATTCATGAATGTTTAATTTAAATCCAACTGTTTCACTCATTTTCTTTACATTTCAATCAAAAAGTGCGAGGCATTTTTTTTTTTCTCTTTATCTCAAAAAATGACTCACCTAATCAGTCATTAATATTTTTCTTAGAGTTCCTTTTTTTTCTCTCCAGTGTTACTTTTATTTCCTTCCTTTTTATTTTTTTTTTATTTTCCTTTTTATTGATTTTTTTGTTTATTTTGTTCATTTACTCTATTTATTTTCCTATTATCATTTTTTTCTTTTATTTCTATTTCCTTCTTTTCTACTAATTTCCTTCCTTTCTTTTTATTTCGTTCTTTTCATTTCCTTCCTTTATATTTCCTTCTATTTTCATTTCCTTTCTTTTAATCTCCTTCCTTTTTATTTTATTTTTATTTCCTTCCTTTTATCATTTTCTTCCCCTCTTTTTATTTCCTCTGCAGCCCAAAGTTACTCACCAGATGGCAGGTACAGGTGGAGGTGGAGGTACAGGTGAAGGTACAGGTGGAGATACAGGTGGAGGTGGAAGGACAGGTACAATGGGCACAGCTTCACTCACCTGTCCGAGAGAAAACAGGTAAGATTAGTGATCAGACAAGTCCACACACACCTACATGCTCTCTCTCTCTCTCTCTCTCTCTCTCTCTCTCTCTCTCTCTCTCTCTCTCTCTCTCTCTCTCTCTCTCTCTCTTAAAATACAACACACTCATTTTCCACTGACATAAACACACCTACAGTCATCGCAATTAAGAACAGAAATACAATGCAACACTCATAAAAAAAAATAATTTCATAAAAAAAGAATAATTAATACTAAAGACAAAATGCAACCACTAGAAACTCCACGATAATATCAACAAACACACTGACTTGTCTTCTGCTTTTATTTACAAACTGATCTTTTTCTTCTATTTTACAATTTGTTTATCTATTTCTTTCCACACAAAAGACACGACGATCTCTCTCTCTCTCTCTCTCTCTCTCTCTCTCTCTCTCTCTCTCTCTCTCTCTCTCTCTCTCTCTCCACTAACTTGTCTTCGAGGTCCTTTATCAATCAATCACCGAGTAATGCACAGACTTCATATAACCCTGTGATGGGCAAGGCACAGAAAATCCCACTAAAAACTCCATTGAAAGATTAACAAGAGTACACAAAAGGATTCAAGCCATTTGTCACTTTCTTTCGGCTGACTCTTTGACCTGTAAGGGGACTGACAATTAAGTGGGTCATTTTTTTTTTATCTTATTTATTTATTTTTTTGGTTGCTTTTGGCCAGTTTCCCCTCTTACATGAAAAAAAAGGCATTAATTTGTCTTCGAGGTCTTATATCAATCAGTGAAGTAATGCACAGAATTTATATACCCCTGTGACGGGCAATAGACACAAAAAATACCACAAGAAACTCCATTGTAAGATTAACAAGAGTACATACACAAGATTTCAAGGCATCTGTCCCTTTCTTTCAGCTGATTCTTTGTTGCCTTCTGCCAATTTTCCCCTCTTACAGGAAAAAAATACACTAATTTATCTTCGAAGTCGTATCAATCAATTAATGAAGTAATGCACAGACCTTATATACTCCCCTATGACGGTGTTCCCAGGGTAGTAGTCAGTCAACTTAACCAACCAAGGGAGCAGACAGCTGGGAGAACACTTGAGGTGGTTCTGGCCAAGGCGAGTCCAGATAACAAAGATTTATGGCGAGTTATATCACCAACAACACACACTCAGTGGCTGGCTGGCCCAAGACATCTCAATACCCATGAACCACGGCCACTAACTTTCACACCAGCTG
>NC_059275.1:9034984-9037484 GCF_017591435.1 Portunus trituberculatus
TTCTTCTTCTTCTTCTTCTTCTTCTTCTAACGCTCCTCCTCCTCCTCCTCCTCCTCCTCTAATTCCTCTTCCATTCACTTCAAAACTTTCCTTCCCGAACTATCATCTCCTCCTCCTCGTCCTCCTCCTCCTCCTCCTCCTCCTCCATCACCTCGTCACTTCCAGCAGCGTGGCGTCATAAGGGCGGGATTCCTACGTCATTGGCCTTCTTGGTACGAGAGCGCAAAGGAACACAAAGGAAGAGCTAACGTCATATCATTTCTCTATTTACTTGTCTCTCTTGCTTCTTTTTCATATTTTTAAGGTATTTATTTATTTAGCTTTTTTCAAGTTTTTATTCAGTGTCTTGCGCAAAGAAACACAAAGGAAGGGCTAATGTTATATTATTTCTATTTATTTGTCCTTCTTCATTTTTTTTTTTTTTTTTTTTAGATATTTATTTATTCAGTATTTTTGTCAAGTTTTTGTGAGATATTTTTGGATGTTCAGTGTTTTGTTCGGGTTTCTTTCAGTGTTTTCTCCTTTGCCTTGTTTTAGTCATTTATTTATTTATTTATTTGCGTATTTATTCACTAATTCACTCAATCAGTCATTCACTCACAAACTTTCCTCACTCACTCACTTCTTCCTTTCTTTCCTCATTGTAATCCAGCGGTTCACAACCTTTTTTTGGTGGAGGCATCCTTAGCAGGCCTTTCAAGTCCCCGACACCCTCTTTAGGAAATATAAATTCTAATTACAAAATAATTACAAATGATCACAGTTTTACAATATGTTTGCAGTTACTATTACAGGAGAAAAGTCTTAAATTTAGCTCTCGGTGTTTTTAAGCATCCAGAAGCTCATTACTAATACTTCATAATGAATGAATACACAAAAATGGAAAAAGCAAACAAACAGACGACACACGAACTCAGCTAGTTACACACACACCTCCTGCCGCCTTTGCAGTCACACGGGTCACTCAAGGCTGGCACTTATTTGTCGAATAAAGAGAGACTGAGTGTCAGTAGTAGGGGAAATTATTTTTGCCCTGAATTTTGGCAGCACCCTTTAGTGTCGCGGCACTCCGGTTGGGAAGCACTAATCTAATCACTTGGTCACTCACTCCTTACTCATCTCCCTCCCTCCTTCCAATCCCCCAATTACTCACTCACTCACTAATACAAACACACCCACACCTTACTCCTTCCTCCTCTTGTCCTTCCTTTACTTCCTCATTCCAACCACTCAGTCACTAATTCACTCATCAGTTACTTCCTTTATCACTCACACCGCCTCCTCTCTTCCCACGCCCTTACTAACGCCCGTATTCAGAAACGTCTTACCTTCTCACTACGACAACTTCCCCAAGGCCACAGAGACAACTGGCTGGGTTTCTTAGACAGTTTCTCCTTATGATAAACTAAAAATCTAGCCAATCAATCACCAGAATCATAAAAAATAGTCTTAAAAACGCTTTATTTTCGCACTACGACAATTTTCAGGACCACAGAGACAAAATAGCCGGTATATCTAGACAGTTCCTCTTTTTAATAAACTATATAGAAAGCTTGCAAATATATCACCAGAACCATAAAAATACCCTTAAAAACACGATTATCTTAAACTGGAGCCTTTGGAAAACAGTGACGGTGAGAGAGAAGGAAGGAAGGAAGGAAGGAAGGAAGGAAAGGAAAGGAAAGGAAAGGAAAGGAAAGGAAAGGAAAGGAAGGGAATGGAAGGAAGGAAGGAAGAAGAAGCCTGTGTGTGTGTGTGTGTGTGTGTGTGTGTGTGTGTGTGTGTGTGTGTGTGTGTGTGTGTGTGTGTGTGTGTTTGATCTGTGTCTCTGACGAGACAGCCAGACGTTACCCTACGGAACGAGCTCAGAGCTCATTATTTCCGATCTTCGGATAGGCCTGAGACCAGGCACACACCACACACCAGGACAACAAGGTCACAACTCCTCCATTTACATCCCGTACCTACTCACTGCTAGGTGAACAGGGCTACACGTGAAGGAGACACACCCAAATATCTCCAACACTGCTTAACCACTGAGCTACCGGGTGTGTGTGTGTGTGTGTGTGTGTATTGAAGGAGGAGGTGTCTGAAGAAGGAGGTGTCTGATGAAGGTCACTGTGGTTCTCCCTAAACACTGCTTCCTTTCCCACCACTTATCCTGTATTAGTATAGCGTTGCAGTCTTTTTAAACAGTGAGAGCAGGCGGAAGAGAGGCTGGGAGAGGTAAGCTGGGAGAGGCAGGTTGGAAGAGGCAGGCTGGGAGAGGTAGGCTGGGAGAGGCAGGCTGGGAGAGGCAGGACGTCCGGATTACGAGTGACTTTGACCGCATTCTCCCCCCCCTCTCTCTCTCTCTCTCTCTCTCTCTCTCTCTCTCTCTCTCTCTCTCTCTCTCTCTCTCTCTCTCTCTCCACTGTGGTTGTGATGCTGCCGCCGCTGGTCACCGCAAGAAATGGAGGAGGAGGAGGAGGAGGAGGAGGAGGAGGAGGAGGAGGAGGAG
>NC_059275.1:9042484-9054984 GCF_017591435.1 Portunus trituberculatus
CACAGTCACGGTCCATGTACGTAAGCAAGTTTAGAAGTTTCAATTGCTCTCCTGTGTGTGTGTGTGTGTGTGTGTGTGTGTGTGTGTGTGTGTGTGTGTGTGTGTGTGTGTGTGTGTGTGTTTAAACTGGTGACATTTCTATTTTTTTTCCTATTTTTCTCTTTTTCCGTTTTCGTTTTCTAAAAAATAAGAGTTAATGAGAGAGAGAGAGAGAGAGAGAGAGAGAGAGAGAGAGAGAGAGAGAGAGAGAGAGAGAGAGAGAGAGAGAGAGAGAGAGAGAGAGAGAGAGAGAGAGAGAGAGAGAGAGAGAGTCGTGAGGGTAACAAATCCAAGTCGTTACGAGGGGGACGACCATTTGCAACGACCCTCTTTCCCCTCATCTCCCCTCCTCCTCTTCTTCTTTTTCTTCTTACTCCTCCTCCCCATCCTCCTCCTCTCCTCCTTCTGTTATTTCCTTCCCCTCTTCGTCCTCCTCCTTTCTTTGGCAAGTGAGCTCATTTGAAACGATTCTCCTTCTCCTCCTCCTCCTCCTCCTCCTCCTCCTCCTCCTCCTCCTCCTCCTCCTCCTCCTCCTCCTCCTCTCCCTTATCATTCTTATGTTTCCTTCTCCTCTCTTCTCACTTCTTTCACTGCATCTCTCTCTCTCTCTCTCTCTCTCTCTCTCTCTCTCTCTCTCTCTCTCTCTCTCTCTCTCTCTCTCTCTCACTAATTTACAACTCCTTTATTTCCTTTTCCTTTCCCCTCTTTTCTCTCCACTTCCTCCTGACCTCCTTAAGCCAATGTCTCTCCACCCCCATCCCCTTAATTTCCTCCTCCCTCCATCCCCTCCTCTCCCTCCCTTACCCTTCTCTCCCTCCTCCCTTCTCTCCCTCCCTCTCCTTCTCTCTTTAACCTCTGTGACTCTTTCCTCCATAATTTTCTTCCTTTCCTCTCTTTCCTTCTTCTTTCCCTCTCTTCTTTGTTTTATTTTGTCGTGTCTGCCATCTTTATCTATTTATTTATTTTAAGTTTATTTTATTTTCTATTTTTCTTTCTTTCTATCATTTTTTTTCTTCTTTCTTTCATTTTAGTTTCTTGAGTTTTCGTTATTTTTCTTTGTCATTTTCTTCTTCCCAGTTTTCCTTCTTCCTTTGTTTATTTATCCCTTTTTCTTTATTTTCTTCTCTTATTTTATTCTTTTATTCTCTTTCTCTCTCTTTCTCCTTTCTTTCTCATTTTTTTCAGCTTTCATTTTCTTTTCCACTTTTTTCCTTATTTCCTTTCTTCCTCTTCCTCTCTTCCTTCTCTCTTCTCGTTCTCTCTCTCTCCATCCTCCCTCCTCTCTCTCTCTCTCTCTCTCTCTCTCTCTCTCTCTCTCTCTCTCTCTCTCTCTCTCTCTTTCCCTCATCACTTATTTCTCCATACTGTTTCCTTCCTTCACTTCTATCTCCCTTCCTTCCTTATTATCTCTTTCTCCCTTCCTCCCTCTTTTTCCTCCTCATTTCTTCCCCTCCCTCTTCCCTTCCCCTCCCCTCCCCTCCCTTCCCCACCCCTCCGGCTCTCCCTGACCCCTGTGATGAAGGAAAAATGAGAGGAAAAAGTGAGGAAAATAAGAAACAGCTCCACTTTAAAACCTTTTTGTATAATTCGAGGACAAAAAAAGAGAGAAAAAAGAGTTAATGACTGACAAATTACCTAGCTCTCTCTCTCTCTCTCTCTCTCTCTCTCTCTCTCTCTCTCTCTCTCTCTCTCTCTCTCTACGGAGGAGGAGGAGGAGGAGGAGGTGGAGGAGAAAGTTTCCGTGACATAGAGTGCGATTAAAATGTTTAAATTCCACAAAACACTTTAATAATATAGAATTTTGAGCAAGGACACCACCATTGTTAGTTCAGCTACTCTCTCTCTCTCTCTCTCTCTCTCTCTCTCTCTCTCTCTCTCTCTCTCTCTCTCTCTCTCTCTCTCTCTCTCATCGTAACTAAATCGTAAGAGATTTTTCATGAAATATGGTTAAGGATGTACTAGTAGTAGTAGTAGTAGTAGTAGTAGTAGTAGTAGTAGTAGTAGTAGTAGTAGTAGTAGTAGTAGTAGTAGTAGTAGTAGTAGTAGTAGTAGTAGTAGTAGTGGTGGTAGTAGTAGCAGTAGTAGAGTGTAGTGGTGTGAGTGGTAGCAGTGGTGTAGTTGTGGTGTGTGTTAGTAGGTAGTAGTGGTGTGGTAGTAGTAGTAGTAGTAGTAGTAGTAGTAGTAGTAGTAGTAGTAGTAGTAGTAGTAGTAGTAGTTCTCTCTCCCCTCTATGATTGTTCCTATTCCCACATTTTCCCCTCAAAAACACTTCCCAAATTTAAAAAGTGTCAAAACAACCACCTGAGAGAGAGAGAGAGAGAGAGAGAGAGAGAGAGAGAGAGAGAGAGAGAGAGAGAGAGAGAGAGAGAGAGAGAGAGAGAGAGAGAGAGAGAGAGAGTCATGAAAACAATAAAGCAAGTGTGATATAAATATGTAAGGGAAAAGGTCAAGGAAAAGTTAAAATGTAGAAAAAGGAGGAGGAGGAGGAGGAGGAGGAGGAGGAGGAGGAGGAGGAGGAGGAGGAGGAGGAGGAGGAGGAGGAGGAGGAGGAGGAGGAGGAGGAGGAAGAGGAAAGGACATAAAAGAAGATAGCGATAATAAAGAAGAAGAGGTGAGGGAAGAGAGAAGTTGATGGAGAATTAGGGAGAGGAAAGAACAAGGAAAAGAAGACAGTGATGATGATGATGATGATGATGATAGAGAGAGAGAGAGAGAGAGAGAGAGAGAGAGAGAGAGAGAGAGAGAGAGAGAGAGAGAGAGAGAGAGAGAGAGAGAGAGAGAGAGAGAGAGAGAGAGAGAGAGAGAGAGATAATAATGGGGATTTATAACAAACATTGCCTCATTAAAGTAGTGGTGGTGGTGGTGGTGGTGGTACAAGAATACTAACTACTACTACTACTACTACTACTACTACTACTACTACTACTATTACTACCACCACCACCACCACCACCACCACCCATGCAAGGCCACCACACAAACACCACCTCACCTTCACGCCACACCGCCCACTCTAACCACCACCACCATCATCACCACCACCACCACCACTGTATTCCTCCTCTTCCTTCTCTTCCACTCTCGTAATCTCTCCCTATCTCCGCTCTTCCACACTCCTCCTCCTCCTCCTCCTTCTCCTCCAAACATTATTCTTTTCTCTTTCCTACCTTATTAGTGTCTTTCCGCTTCCTCTCTCTCTCTCTCTCTCTCTCTCTCTCTCTCTCTCTCTCTCTCTCTCTCTCTCTCTCTCTCTCCTTCCGTCCCTTCCTCCATTTTTCCCTCACTCAACTTTCTTCCTTTCTTCACTACCAGCTCATTCATAAATTACACCTCCACCTCCACCTCCTCCTCCACCTACTCCTCCTCTTCCTCCACCACCTCCTCCTCCTCCTCCTCCTCCTCTTCCACCACCACCATTACCTCCACCACCATTACCTCCACCACCACCACCACCACCATCACCACCTCTTCCTCCTCCTCCTCCTAGCATTTAAAGTCCAGTCAGAGAGTTCCCATATCTCTCTCTCTCTCTCTCTCTCTCTCTCTCTCTCTCTCTCTCACAAAAGTTATGGTCGTGGAGCAACATTTTATCGTAACTGACGGTGTCGATAACAATTTTATAACACACACACACACACACACACACACACACACACACACACACACACACACACACACACACACACACCTGTATGAATAATAAATGGACCCTAATTGACAGGTTATGGCTAAAAGGATTAAGGATCATCTGTCACTCTGCATCCACTCGACATTCACCTGTGTTGTTACGATTACGCAGGTAAAGTGAGGTGGTGGTGGTGGTGGTGGTGGTGGTGGTGGTGGTGGGAAAAAGGGTTGGTGAGAGAAGGAGGTAAGAAAAGGAAAAGTTTATTTATATATCTGTATTTTCCTCTTATTAAGCAAAACGTATATATTTCTTTACCTATTTTTATCTATTTATTTATTTATTCATCTATATTAAGCGAAACGTATATATTTCTTTACCTTTTTTTATCTATCTATTCATCTATCTGTATTTTCCTCTTATTAGACAAAACGTATATATTTATCTACCTATCTAATTACCTATCTATTTATTTATTTATCTCTTTTCTATTAAGCAAAAAGTATATATTTGTCAACCTATCTTTACCTATCTATTCATCTATCTATATTTTCCTACTAGTAAGCAAAGTACATGTTTGTCTACCTATCTAACTATCTATCTACTAGTCACTTAACCTAACCAAACCAAAACCTAACCCAACGTAACTTAACCTAACCTATTTACCCAGCCACGGGTAACTCACTAAGCATGGCGGCAGTCCAGTTAATCCACCCAGCAAAAGAACAATGATTCAAACATATACACTCTTCATATCAAATTGGCCCATCCATGCTGTCTGTCTGTCTGTATAATCCGCCATGTCATATAATGCACTCATAATTCTTGCCTTAAATATATTACACGACTACCAAACTAATACTATACAACTACTATAGTCTGTCTACTGAAAAAGGGCTCCTGGATTTCAAACACACTGTAGTTTATTGATAACGTCATTGATTTGATGTGAATAATACTGGTTTTCTGTTGATCAGCGCTCTTATTACAAGGACAGCTCACGGTTTTCCTCAAGATCTGACAACTACGCACTCCCTCGGGCGCCATTCAAAACCCAGACCCAGGAACCACTTTTAGGAACCACTTTATAGAGTAGACACACTAGCAAACTACTACTAAATACAGTCATATTATACTACTATTTAGCTTATATGTTTGTTTAATCATGTAAGAGAGAGAGAGAGAGAGAGAGAGAGAGAGAGAGAGAGAGAGAGAGAGAGAGAGAGAGAGAGAGAGAGAGAGAGAGAGATACGTGTCAGACGGGTGTTCGTGGCTAATTCAAGTTTTTTCTTTCTCAAGATTATGAAAAGAAAAGAAAAGAAAAAAACTTTGCATCATCACATTTCATTATACTTTCCACACACCAAGAGAGACAGAGAGAGAGAGAGAGAGAGAGAGAGAGAGAGAGAGAGAGAGAGAGAGAGAGAGAGAGAGAGAGAGAGAGAGAGAGAGAGAGAGAGAGAGAGAGAGAGAGTGTTCAATGAGACGTGATGATTTGTGTTCGTTAAAACTTTGAGGGAGAAATAAGCAACGTGATGAAGCGAAGAGGAGGAGGAGGAGGAGGAGGAGGAGGAGGAGGAGGAGGAGGAGGAGGAGGAGGAGGAGGAGGAGGAGAGAACACAAAATATAAAATTAGAACAAGAAAGTTAAGAAAATTATTTAGAACAACAACAACAACAAAAACAACACCATCAACACCACGAAGAAGAAGAAGAAGAAGAAGAAGAAGAAGAAGAAGAAGAAGAAGAAGAAGAAGAAGAAGAAGAAGAAGAAGACGATAAACAAGGCGAGAAAACAAGAGAGGAAGAAAGAAAAAAAAACAAGAAAACAGAAGGAAGGAAGGAAGGAAGGAAGGAAGGAAGGAAGGAAGGAAGGAAGAAAGATAAATAGAAGGAAGAATAGAATAATAAAGTGTAGAAAAAAAAAGAATTAAGAACAGAGAAAAAAATACATACAAATTAGCGGAAGAGAAAGACAACAAAGGAGGAGGAGGAGGAGGAGGAGGAGGAGGAGGAGGAGGAGGAGGAGGAGGAGGAGGAGGAGGAGGAGGAGGAGGAGGAGGAGGAGGAGGAGGAGGAGGAGGAGGAGGAGGAGGAGGAGGAATAAAGAAAGGAAGGAATCACGGACAGTGCTCACGCCGGACATAAACACACGCACACACACAAACACACACACACACACACACACACACACACACACACACACACACACACACACACACACACCGCGTAGTGTAGTGGTTAGCACGCTCGACTCACAATCGAGAGGCCCGAGTTCGAGTCCCGGTAAGCGACGAGGCAAATGGGCAAGCCTCTTAATGTGTGGCCCCTGTTCACCTAGCAGTAAATAGGTACGGGATGTAACTCGAGGGGTTGTGGCCTCGCTTTCCTGGTGTGTGTTGTGTGTTGTGGTCTCAGTCCCACCCGAAGATCGGTCTATGAGCTCCGAGCTCGCTCCGTAATGGGGAAGACTGGCTAGGTGACCAGCAGGCGACCGAGGTGAAAAAATTACACACACACACACGAACAAACGAACCAGAATAGATACATAAGAAACAATAAAGACGGAAAGAGAGAGAGAGAGAGAGAGAGAGAGAGAGAGAGAGAGAGAGAGAGAGAGAGAGAGAGAGAGAGAGAGAGAGAGAGAGAGAGAGAGAGTAATGTAAGAAAAATAACAAAAATAACTTGAGAGTAACTTCCTTCCACAGAAAATGGAGGAGAGGAGGAAATGGTGAGGAAACGGAGATAGCAGAGGAGGAGGAGGAGGAGGAGGAGGAGGAGGAGGAGGAGGAGGAGGAGGAGGAGGAGGAGGAGGAGGATGCTGGAAGAACGAGAAGTATGAGACTGTCACCTCTTATTCCTCCTCCTCCTCCTCCTCCTCCTCCTCCTCCTCCTCCTCCTCCTCCTCCTCCTCCTCCTCCTCCTCCTCCTCCTCCTCCTTCCTCCTCCTCCTCGTCCAGGTAAGAATGGCCATGCGCACAGAGAGAGAGAGAGAGAGAGAGAGAGAGAGAGAGAGAGAGAGAGAGAGAGAGAGAGAGAGAGAGAGAGAGAGAGAGAAATCGAGATATTTGCTCGTATCAGCTGAAAATTATTGGTTTTAAGCTTACGGTCTCTCTCTCTCTCTCTCTCTCTCTCTCTCTCTCTCTCTCTCTCTCTCTCTCAAGGTCACAGCTGCTATGTTTCAGTAACCTTTCCCTCCCTTGCTTTGTTCACACACACACACACACACACACACACACACACACACACACACACACACACACACACACACACACGGCTTTACTCGTCACCAAAACGAAATTAATCAGCTTTATTTGCAGGCAGAGGAATTACAAGTATCAAAAATAGTGGTGGTGGTGGTGGTGGTGGTGGTGGTGTGGTGGTGGTGGTGTAGTAGTAGTAGTAGTAGTAGTAGTAGTAGTAGTAGTAGTAGTAGTAGTAGTAGTAGTAGTAGTAGTAGTAGTAGAAATAGTTGTTGTTGTTGTTGTTGTTGTTGTTGTTGTTGTTGTAGCAGGAGCAGGAGCAGCAGCAGCAGCAGCAGCAGCAGCAGCAGCAGCAGCAGCAGCAGCAGCATAATATTTAGTGAATAAAGAACCCTAAACTAAACTAATTACCCTTAAGAACAAAAACAAGAACAAAAAGACACGAACAAGAACATGAAAACGATGAAAAAACAAAACAAAAACAACAATAACAACAACAACAACAACAACAACACTACCCCTCTCCCTCACATCCCTTCCCCTTTTCCCCCTCTTTCTTTCCCCTCACTTACCCCTCACCTTCCCCTCCGATGACTTGCAGGTGTGGTGAGGGTATCAGGTGTCTTACGTAACGCCACCTGATCTTTTGCTAATCCTCTTCAATATTGCTCCATCCAGCCTCGCTAAACACCGCTACTTCACCACTGTCACCCGCAACACCACAACACCGCAACAACTGATAGAAGCTGATAGGGGTGTTTAAAATCTTTCTCCCTTTGCTGGGGTGTTGTTAATGGAGGTGGTGTTGTGAGGGAAGAGGTGTTTTCAGGGGTGTTTGTGAGAGGTGTTTGCTGGAAGTTTTGAGGTGTTTGCTGGATGTTTTGAGGGTGTTTGGTGGGTGTTTTGCCAGTGGAGAGAGGTTGGAGGAGTGTTTGGGGTTTGGGTGTTTGGGTGGGATGGGGGAATATTGTAGTTATTAGAATAGGTTGGTTTAATTTGTCTTTGTTTTATCTAGGTAGTAGTGGTGGTGGTGGTGGTGGTGGTGGTGTTGATGTTTTGGTTACTTATTTTCTTTCTTTAAACAAGTCATTTTCTTGCCTTTTCTTAACCCCTTCGATACTGGAACACAATTTTACCTTAAAATTTGTGTACGATTAGATCATTTTTATTGACATTAGGTAGGGTCTATGGAGGTCAGAAGATTGATGACCAGAGTCTTCATATATTTCAATCCCCCCACGGGAGTTTCTGAAGCTGTATAGAATCACCAAATAGTAAGCAGAATGAACCAGTAACCAGTCCTCACTATTTCAATCCCCAACATGAGTTTCGGAAGCTGCATAGAATCATCAAATAGTAAGTAGAATGAATTTGGAAACGCATCAAGGTACTGAAGGGGTTGAGAAGAAAAACACACCATCAAAACAACAGATAATAGATGGCTGTGTTGAATATGTCCCCTTTTTTATTGTTATTGAGGAATATCATATTTATTACCACAACAATTAATTAGAGAATGATGTGTTTATTAATATTTCACTTCATTTTTCTAGAATTGCTGTTGAGGAATATTACATGTATTACCACAACAACTGATTACAGAAGGTTGTGTTTAATATTCCCCTTTTATTGTTCTAGTGTTATTATTGTGGACTATTACATTTTATTACGATAATTGCTGAGGGATGACTGAGATCAAACACTTTCCTTGTTATTACCTCACATGTTATCAAACTCATTTATTTCCACGTTACTGTTCATCATTACTTTTCCTTTTGCATTCTTATATTTGTTTGTCACTACTACTACTACTACTACTACTACTACTACTACTACTACTACTACTACTACTACTACTACTACCACCACCACCACGAACTAAAACCACTACTAGAACCAAACAAGACACAAAAACTACCCTACTCTGTACTTTTGTTGGGAATCAAGTCCTCTACTACTACTATTACTACTACTACTACTACTACTACTACTACTACTACTACTACTACTACTACTACCACCCCTTGAACTAAAACTACTACTAAAACAAGACCAGACAAAAAAAAAGCTACCCTACTCTGTTCTTTTGCTGGGAATCAAGTCATCCCTTCTCTTGCAAGCAGAGGAGCAACACACCACTACACTCGAGAGATTGCTGAGGATAAGAGTACGAGATCTGAGTCCGTATTCAGAAACGCTTTACTCTCACCACGACTATTTTCCAAAGCCACAGATATGATTAGCGGGGTTTTCAAGAGTGCTTCTCCAGGTAGAAATCTTGTCAATCTGCCTCTAGAACAGTATAAAACAGTAAAAACTCGTGTGAATTTAAATAAAGCTTTTTGAAATAGTTGAGGTGAAGTGCAGTAAGTTTGAGAATACGAGACGTGGGTCCCTTCTGAGTGATCACCGTCCAAGGGAGCCACCTGTAAATCGTTACCTGGGTGCTACGTGGTCAAGGGGTTTACCTGGCTCACCTCAGGGGCTCTTTAACTTAACCCCTTCAGTACCACGACGCGCTTCCATACTCATTCTGGTGACTATTTCGTGATTTTATACAGCTTCAGAAACTTATGTTGGGGATTAAAATAGTGAAGACTGGTTACTGGTTAATTATGGTGACTATTTGGTGATTTTATACAGCCTCAGAAACTTTATGTGGGTGATTAACATAGTGAAGAGCATGGCCATTAATCTTCTGACCTCCATAGACCCTTCCTAAAGTCATGGTCTAATCGTATACAAATCTCAGGTAAAAATGTGTCCTAATATTGAAGGGCTAGAAGGAAGACGAGGAGAGGAAGAAGAAGAGGATTTCAAAGGAGGATAGAAAGAGGAGATATGAACAAAGAAGAGTGAATAAAGAAGAAAGAGGAGGAAGAGGATAATGCGAAAAGAAACAGCAAGGAAGGGTAATAATATGAAAGAAGGAATATAAAAGAGGAGATATGAATAAAAAAACTTAACAGAGAAGAAGGAAGAGAGGGAAGATAAGGAAAAGACAAAAAGCACAGATTGATAAGGACATAAAAGAAGGAATAAGGAAGGAATGAAGAATGAAATGAAGGAATGAAAAGAGAACAGGTAGACAGGGAAGAAGAGTAAACAAAGGAGATGATAGTGAAATGAATGAATGAAAGAAGGAAGAATGAAGGTAGATGGGAGAGAAAGGAACAATAGACAAAGCAAGGTGATAATGACGAAGATAAAACGATAACAAAAACAAGAACAAGGACGACAAGTAGGAATCAAAAGGAACAATAAATATCTTCTTCTTCTTCCTCTTCCTCCTCCTCCTCCTCCTCCTCCTCCTCCTCCTCCTCCTCCTTTTTCTTCTTCGTATTCGTCTTCGTCTTCTTGTTCTTCTTCATTCTTGTCTTCGTCTTGTACTTCTTTTTCTTTCTCTTCTTCTTCTTCTTCTTCTTCGTCTTTGTCTTGTTGTTGTTGTTGTTGTTGTTGTTTTCTTCTTCTTCTTCTTCTTCTTCTTCTTCTTCTTCTTCCTCCTCCTCCTCCTCCTCCTCCTCCTCCTCCTCCTCCTCCTCCTCCTCCTCCTCCTCCTCAGCAATAAAAATAAAGCTAAAAAAAAAACTCAATAAAACAACACCCTCACCACACCTGTCAGAGCAGTCTTGCAATCCACACCTGCGTTTCCATTCTCACCTCTATCTGCCCTCAAAAAAAAAAAAAAAAAAAATGAAAAAAGGGAAAAAAAGGAAAAAAGGAAAACCAGGAAAAAAATACAGGTGAATCTTTTTTAATAGTTTCGTTCGTTTTTATTTATTTTCTTTCTTTGTCTTATTTTCTTTTTTCTTGTTTTCTTTTTTATTTATTTTCCTTGTGTGTGTGTGTGTGTGTGTGTGTGTGTGTGTGTGTGTGTGTGTGTGTGTGTGTGTGTGTGTGTGTGTGTGTGTGTGTGTGTGTGTGTGTGTGTGTGTGTGTGTGTGTGTTTTCAAGGACACTGTTATCTGATCTGTTATTACTGTCATTGTTATTGTTATTGTTATTATTTCCTTCTGTTCTTTCATAACCCCCAAAACTATCATTATCATTTTTCTCTCATTCACTTCTTTATTATTTTTTTCTTTATTTATTTTGGTTTTATTTTCATTCTTTTTTTACCTTCCTTCTCTTATCTTTTTATAACCACCAAAACTATTATTACTATCATTATTTTTGTTTCCCTTCACTTCCTCTTAATCATCACTAGGACCATATTTAGTGCTTCCTTCTTTTCTTCCTCTCTATCACCATCACCACCATCACCATTCACCACCATCACCATTCACCATTCACCATCATCATCATCATCTACCTATTCCCCATACACAAACCACGCTTTTCCACTCTCACCAATCCACATCCCTTCACCACATCACTTCACTGCATCTTCCCTCACCATCTTCACTATCACCATTCACCCCTTCACCTCCTCCTCCCATCTTCTCTACCTGTATTCACCACTTTCTTCCTTCATCTTTCTCCTTTCATCTTCCCTTTATCTCCAAATCCGCCTCTCTCTCTCTCTCTCTCTCTCTCTCTCTCTCTCTCTCTCTCTCTCTCTTACTGGTGACCTTTCTGTGTTGTAAGGTCACCTCTTTACTGTGCCTTATGTAACCTTCACTAAGGGCACATATGTCTTCTTCTTCTTCTTCTTCTTCTTCTTCTTCTTCTTCTTCTTCTTCTTCTTCTTCTTGAATTTTTTCTTTTTCCTCTTCTTTTACCCCTCCTCTTCCTCCACCTCCTCCTCCTTCCTCCTCCTCCTCCTCCTCCTCCTCCTCCTCCTCCTCCTCCTCCTCCTCCTCCTCCTCCTCCTCTTCCTCCTCCTGTTGATTTTATAAGGAAGAAGTGTTTTCCATTCTTTTTCTCGACATTTTTCCTATATAAAAAGATTCCGATATATGTTCCTCCTCCTCCTCCTCCTCCTCCTCCTCCTCCTCCTCCTCCTCCTCCTCCTCCTCCTCCTCCTCCTCCTCCTCCTCCTCCTCCTCCTCCTCCTCCTCATCATCATCATCATCATCATCATCATCATCCCCATCCCCTCCCTCCCCCAAGCCTCAGGTACGCTAATCCTCCCTACACCAGGTGCGCCAATCCTCTCACAGTTACACACACACACACACACACACACACACACACACACACACACACACACACACACACACACACACACACTCAGTACACACCTGCAGCTGAAAGTCGCCCGCCAAACGCATGTGTGGAGCGATCACTTCTGGAAAACAAAACGAGGAAAATGTTACTCTTTCTTCCTTATGTTGGTTTTGTTTTTATGTAAGAGGGGAAAGCCGGCCAAGGGCAACAAAAAATAAGAATAAAAAAGCCCACTTAGTTGCCAGCCCCCTTGCAGGTCTGATCTTGAAACCTTCCTCTTAAATGAAGTCAAGTCATAGAAAGTTGGATATACAGAAGTTAAGGAGGCGTAAATGATATGGAGGTAAAAAATCGAGGGAATAACTTCACTTATGACTTCACCAATTAGATAAACGAGTGAAATAGTAAAATAAGGATAAACAAATGAATAAATAATCACAATTTTATAAAACGTTAAAGCAGAAAATCAAGGAATAGATGAGTGTGATGATAAAACAGTATGAATAAATGAGTAAATGATCACAA